>NW_006408819.1:924683-930998 GCF_000296735.1 Chrysochloris asiatica
ACTTTAAAAAGTTCCTGTGCAGCAGATTTGCCCAATGCAATACGTTGTCTGATCTCTTGACTGCTGCTTCCGCGAGTGTTGATAGTTAAGTCTTAAATCTTCCTGGGAGCAGAAACTCATGTTTCTCCCTTGGTGCAGCTGGTAGACTCAAATCCTGGATCTCATAAATCTCAGCCTAGTACTTATATTATGGAGCCACTGCACTGATTAAATTGATTGCTAATGCTGTTGTTAAGTGCTGTCAAGTTGGTTCTGAACCATACTGACCCTGTATAGAGTTTCTAAGGAGTGGCTGGTGAGTTTGAACCACCAACTTTGCGGTTCAAAGCAACTTAGCAGTTTAGTGCATTATCCCACAGCGCCACACCAGGACTCCATTAAATGGATTGTTGTTGTTGTTGTTATGCGCCGTGGAGTCGATTCCGACTCATAGCGACCCTGTACAGGGTTTCTGAGGCTGTAAATCTTTATGGGAGCAGAAAGTCTCATCTTTCTCCCGCAGAACAGCTGGTAGTTTCGAACTGCTGACCCTGAGGTTCGCAGCCCGATTCGTAACCACTATGTTACCAGAGCTCCTTATTAAATGGATAGTCCATATATATTGATTTGCTCATGTTTGTCAGTTTCATTATTCAAGTCATCTAATCATTTAAGATTGTTGGTCTGATTGAACTTTTATTGATCTGACTGAACATTTATTGAGAGTCTATTTGTTTCCCATCTTCTCCTTACGATTCCATATTTTGCTTTATTTATTTTGAGTCCATATTATTTGTACACCCACATTTCAAATTATTTTATCTGCACTTGAGAGACTCCATTTTTTAATGTAATAGAACTTTATCCTATAGAAAAGTGTTTTGTCTTTACGCTTATTCTGGCGGCATTTTATGTCATTACCACATTTATTTTGATAAGGATTTATCTATACATGTTTTTCCATCACCTCACATTCAAACTGGCTGTATTTTTATGTGTCTTTAAGTGTATCTCATAGAATGTAGCTACAGTGTTTATCCTACGTTATAATTTGTCTCTATTATCTTATGTATTCTTTTTCCTATGTTTTATTGTCTCTTTTTTGCCTGGTGTGGCACTGTAGATCAGCACAGGACTGCCAACCACAAGGTCAGCAGTTCAAACCCACCAACTGCTCCTTGGAAACTTATACAAGGTAGCTATGAGTCAGAACCAACTTGATGACACTTAACAACAGAAACAACAACAACGTAATAATATAATAAGCCACTGGACTGTTAACCAGAAGGTCAGCTGTTCAAGCTCACCAGTTATCTGTGGGAGAAAGATGAGGCTTTCTATTCCTGCAAACATTTAAAAAGCCTCAGAAACACTATGCATAGTTGGTATGAGTCAGAATTGACTCGAAGTCACCTAACAATAACAACATAAGATTGTTGCATTTTATATATTGCCATTTGCTTTTCTCTAAATATGTATTCTTGACCTAAAATCTAATGATAATCAATACCACCACTGCTTTCCCAAATAAAACAATACTGCATTAGCCACCAAGTCTTCTCTCCCTTCTATGTTGGTTTATTCTAATTATTTATACTACCTTGCTTTTCTTTTTTTTGTTTGTAGAGAGCCAGTATTTATTTGGACTCCTGGCGTGGCACTGTAGAATAAACAGTGGACCACAAAGTCTGTTTGAACCACAATGTCAGAGGTTCAAGCTCATCAGTGTCTTTTTAAAACTCTTTACAGGGTTGCTATGAGTCAGAACCAACTCGATGGCACTTAACAACAACAACAGCTATATGCCCAGTAAAGGCGTGCATGCTAGGGATATGTTGCTGTTGTTGTTAAGTGCTGTAGAGTCGGTTTCAACACATAGCAACCCTGTATAGGGTTTCCGAGGAGCAGCTGGTGAGCTTGAATCGTCAACCTTGCAGTTCAAACAGCTTTGCAGTCTGGCACATTAACCATAGTGCCAAATCATAGTTATGTACTAAACAAACTCTCTGCTCTCGTGGAGCTTGCAGTGTAGTGGAGAGGAAAAAAATAGTAATCAGAAAATGATAGATATGTTTTGTCAGTTCTATGGAGAAGAAGAAAAATGCTATTTATGATATAAAGAAATGTCTTTGACAATGGAGACCTTCAACTGAGACCTGAATGCTGTGAGTGACCCAGCCATATGAAAATCTGGGATATGTTACTGTATCTTCTTTTGTCTACACTTTTCTTTAGTTTGACCTCACTTTTGAATGATAATCTAGTTGGCTGTAGAATTCTAGATTGACAATTCTTTTAATTGCTGAAAGCATTTTCAAGATGTATTTTTCATTATTGTTTGACTTTTTTTATTATTATTATTTCGAAAGTTTGCTGTTCATCAAATTGTATTTGGGAGGGGGGCAATGTACCTTTGCTAGTTTTGTTTGATTTTCTTTTTTGGTATTTTGAAAATCCACAATGGATTGGCTTAGACCTATTTTAATTTAATTTATTGAATTCACAAGTTGTTATAGTTCTTGAATCTAAGGATGGATATTTATCTACCTATCCACGGGAGAAAGATGAGGCTTTCTACTTCCGTAAAGATTTACACCCCTTGGAAACCCTGTACTGGGTCGCTATGGGTCGGAACCGACTCGATGGCACTTAACAACAACAACAAATCATCTATCATATTGCTTCCTTTATTAGTAGTACTAGAATGGTTATGTCCAGCATTTGATTTGGTTTCAGTGGAACCATTGCCTCCTGTGTAAAGTATCTGTTTTCCTACTCCAGCAACTCTTACTCTTTCCAGGGGTCCAGCATATGGAAGACACCTTGGAGACTTTTCATGCAGGTGCTAAGTTTGGACCCAATTTTTATGGGATTTGTTTTTCAGTCATCACTACTATTGATTTCCAAAATGCTTTCATCAACCCAAACAAAAACTCTGCACACATTAAGCAATATCTCCCCATCCTCTCCACACTTCAGCATATACTAGCTACTAATTTAGTTTTGCTTCTATCAATTGTTTATTCTATATAGTCCATATAAGTTATTGCCGCATCTCAATTAAAATGTTCTACCTCACTTCCTGCCCTTACCAGCATCCATGTCTGGATAGAGAGTTTCCTTTCTGAATTTTTGTTTGGTGAACAGATTTTTTTTTTTTTTTAATAGTGAATCATGTGGGTTTACATGGGAGAATGTCAATTTTACATTAATCCTATCGTATTTCATTTCATTGCAATGATTACAATCACCTCCATGCATCATCAAACAACCAAAGGGTACACACCACAGAACTGCCACCTGGCCATCAGCACACAGCCCCTCTCCCTCCCTGAGTCTAGTGTCCACAGCTGCTCCATCTCTCCACGTCATAGTCTTTGCCTCCATTTCTGGCATCACTGCTTCTCTGGGTAGGGTCCCACACTCCACTCTTCTCACTTTCTGCTCTTGGGCTGCAAAATCAATCATAACCCTCTTTTTGTTACAAAACATCTACCTTTACATTGCTGACCCTTACAGTCAGTCCTGATAACAATTATTCACTGTTGTACCACAAGAGTCTTATCCCCCATCTCCTTCCATTAGCTCAGTTCCAACAGATTGGAAATCATTCAGTGGAGATTTCTACCTTCCCTTTCCCATTCTGGAATTAGGCTTCCTCTTGAAAGCTTGTAAGCCAGTCACTTCTTGCCTTTGTAACCCCACCACCCATTTTAGGTAACCAGTGTCTAAGTTGCCCATCCCTGCCAACCCTGTGTACCATAGGGGTGGGAGTGATCCTCACTGTAAACATTTCTTCCCTTTTTTGAGCTACTAAATCCGTAAGTATAGGTAAAGTTCATCAAATTGTAGCGGGTTACTCTTTTTTTTTTTTTTTTCCTCTTATTTCTTCTTCTAGTCAAGTTCTGATCATCCAGCCATTGAAGCCAGGTTGTGAACTGGGTTTTGCTTTTCCCTTTTATCTAATTCACATTTTTGCTGAGGTTGGTATTATGTAGGAGTCTGGTTCTCACTTATCAATTAGCACAAACTTGATTTATACCTGTTGTCCTGGCATAGTTACTAATGAACCCTCTTCTAATTCCCAAAAGAATTCCATGTTAGGGAGAACAAATAAGATGGTGGATAGGGTGGAAGTGCAGTGAGGAGCTCTGTCAGCAACAACACAGAATAGTGGACCAAGCAAGCTCAGGGGATGGTCCCAATATATAAGATGATTACCCTATATACTCTGAACCACATACAAAGGAATATTTAGATGGTTGGAAAGCTTACAGCCAGGGTAATTTGTAGCAGAAACAAGAAATCCAGTATTTTCAAATCCAAGACACACAGCTGCTCCCATAACCCCCATCTTGGGTGAGTCTAAGCAGGGAAAGGATCACAGCAGCCACAGACACCTGACAGAACTGCAGAGATAAAGGAAGAAGAGTGAAAAGGAAAGCCCATCTCCTGATCACATCTACTTGAAGGCAATCAGAAACCATAAAAAAAACCAAAATACACATCCATCTAAGAATTAAGGCCAGCACTAACTCCTGAATATGCCCCCAAAACAGAAACAGATGACCATACCAGCACATGTCCAGAAACAAGATAAAGTGACTGAGGCAAATGAGCTGGAAGTACACCTACACTCCATACCAGAAATGAGCAGGCTTTGAAAATGCTTGAGAAGGAATTCAGAAAAATGATTGTAAAATGTATCAAAACACTATATAATGGAGCTGAGAAAAATAAGAAAGAAGTCAGGAAAGTGCTACAGGAACAATCAAATAAGATAGATGCAACATTGGAAACAATTAAAAGCCTACAGAAAGAGATCCAAATGATTAATAATAGACTGTCAGAAATGGACAATACATTGAAAGTGCAAAGGAGTAGAATTGAAGAGATAGAAGACAAAACTAGTGAGCTAGAAGATAAATCTCTCAACATTACTAAGACAGAAGAGCAAAGAGAAAAAAAGATTAAAAACTCTGAAGAAGGCCTAAGATTCATGTTGGGCAACATGAAGAGGAATAAGTTAAGAATTATTGGCATTCTGGAACAGGAACAATCACACAAGTCCACAGAGGAGATAGTTGAAGAGCTTCTGGAAGAAAAATTTCCTAACATCCTGAAAAGCAAAAATATAAGCATTCAAGAAGCTTGAAGAACCCTAGGAAGGATAGACCCTAAAAGACAATCACCAAGAAACATAATAATCAAGCTTTCCAAAATCAAAGATAAGGACAGAATCCTGAAAGCAGCTAAGAAAAAGAGAAGTGTAACATACAAAGGCAAGCAAGTCAGATTAAGCTCGGATATGGATACCTCAACAGAAACCATGCAGGCAAGAAGACAATGGGGAGACATATATGAGCCCCTGAAAGGAAAAAAACAAAAGGCCGACCAAGAATCCTCTACCCAGCAAAGCTGTCAATCAATACAACGGTGTAATCATATTATTCCAGGATAAACAGAAGCTAGGGGATTTTGTCAAAGCCAACCCCGTTATGAAAGGCATCCTAAAGAAAGTTCTATGGACTGAGAACCAACAAACACAGACAACAACCAGAGACTGACATACATGGTAGCATCACCCTGAACTCAATCAACATATGGAAGAGTCAAGAACAGAATAAAATTATAAGAACAGAGGATCTGGGAGGTCAGTTTATGATCCAAACAATTATAATGTGAAAGAAGGTAAACACAGAGGAACAGAGATCCAGGTGGTGAGAAGTTCATGTAGATTACAGGAAAATGGACTGTCTTAAATGGAGAGAAGAGTTAATGGAATATAAGGAAACCACAATGGTGAGGTTGGAGTGGGGGGGGTTAAGTTCAGTTGTTGGGGAAGGCAGTACAAGAAGGAGGAGGAGGTAGAAGAACAAGATAGATAAGGGAATACTGAGACAGGTTTGCATGGCCTAAGTGGGGCAGAGGTAAATAATGATGCATGCTCAACCTTGGAACAACAGGACTCTGTGATACAGAGATCTAGGCATAGTTTGAAGAGGAAAAATAATACTAAGATGCTTGACTGTCTTGTGAATGTTTCCCTTGCCTACCATTGTAAAATAGATACTTGAGTGGGATAGAAAGAAATGTAGGGAAACATGATTACCGTAAACTCGTAAGCCAATCTTTAGCCTATAACTGATTGGAATAACTAAAATGGGTTCTAGAACTTGCCCAGTGAAATAGGCCTCTTGCGGAGCCTTTGCAGAGTATGGGACCTTAGGTGAAGTCCTGAGTCCCATCCAGAACCTTCTGAGGTGGGACATACCAGCCGGGAACAGCTAGAGCAACAGAAGATACATCTCCAAAGAAAGATCATCAGAAAAAAAA
>NW_006408819.1:931119-934083 GCF_000296735.1 Chrysochloris asiatica
CATCAAGGCAAGCAATCAAGTCCCTTCAGGACAAATTCCGCTCTAAGACTGAAACTCAAAGGAAACATGAGCAGGCATGTAAGCTTACTGGCAACCATATTGGTCTACTGGTGAGTGGAAGAGGGGGAAAGGCAGCAATGAAAACAGGCTGAGTTTAACCATGGTCCATTGACTCCTGTTGGCCTGGAGATGAGAGAGAAGAGGAAGGGCTGGTTGGTCCAAATTGTGGTGAGACCTGGGAACACCTGAGCCCATGGACAAGGACATAGCCACAGAGGGCTAGAACTGAGAGTGATACATCCAGCTGTTATAAAGTGAGACGAGATGCACCATCAAGGGAGAAGAGCACAAGAAGAATTTGGGACCTTATCCAGAGAAGCAGCAATGACAGAGATGGAGGCAGAGATGGGGTCATGGAGAGGGGGAGCGGCTGAGGACTCTAGATTCATGGGAAGCTGTAAACTTTCTCTCAATCCATAATAAAAACCTTAAAAAAAAAAAAGAACAAAAAGTATTCCACGTTAAATAATAAATTATATGATCTTCTTTCTCTTTAGCAGAAATATGCTTGGTATGCTGCAAGAAGAAAAAGATTAGACTGGCTAATATGTAGTTAGAGAAGAGCTCAGACAGGTAGTCAGGACCCAGCGTATGAGGCATTTGAGATCAGGGATGGAGTTTGTCACTTATTCCAGGTGAGATTGGAAGTCATTAAGGGATTGTATGCAGCTCTGACTGTTTATTTTTTAATATGGTCACCTGTAGGTGTTCCTTGTGCCTTTTGTAGTTTAGTGGTCAGTCAAGAGCTTGGTGTCAGACTTTGGGACTCACCCTTTCTGTGGTGCACTTACTTCTAAGTCTTCCTGCTGAATTTTCAGCTCACTAACTATCCCTGAGCTCTATCCTGTGACAAATTTTGTCAGTAAAGTTTTAACTTTCTGAGCTGTGATGGGCTGGGACATTCCTTCATCTAAAACACTACAAATTCACAAACCTTACCCATCACAGTTTTATCATTCAGTAGGAGAATTCCCTGTAAGTTTTGCCAATTTTCTTTTTTTAAAACAGCCCCCGTGTATACTAGTTTCTGACTCATAGAGACCCTGTATAGATTTCCTAGACTGTAAATCTCTATGGGAACAGAAAGTCTCATTTTTCTTCCATAGACTGGTGGATTCAAACTGTTGACCATTTGGTTAACAACCAATGTGTACCTTCCTGTGCCACAAGGGCAAAGTGAGCTCATTATTTATTGAACACAACAAAATATTAATTCATTAGCCATATTGCTGTTTTGAAGCACAAATGAAATTATTGTATTAAAATATAAGTTTCTAGTTTTGTGGTGGTATTTCATGTTTTGATATCCAGCAGTACAGACAAGGTAAGGAGTGTGGTCTTTCTAGAGATGCAACTGCATGGAGAATAGGACTCATGTCTTTTCATAAGACAAAGTCTTGTGTTTTCTGCTGTATGATATGTGGGGCTTTGATCTTCTTAAGAAAAGCCTTATCAGATACATTATCTCAGTAGGTGTGGATCATTATGGTATTGTTTTTCAGTCATATTCATTTGCCTTACTTACAGTAACTATTGTATCAGAGGAAATATTGCAAGACAATTACTATTTGCTAATGGCACTGTGGGCCATGACCAGAACTCTATTCAATCACTCTTCTCTTTTTCTGTCCCTAGGAGTACACCATTGATGTTTTCTTTCGACAGACCTGGCATGATGAAAGACTAAAATTTGATGGACCCATGAAGATCCTACCACTCAACAATCTCCTGGCTAGTAAGATCTGGACTCCTGATACCTTCTTCCACAATGGAAAGAAATCAGTTGCCCATAATATGACCACACCTAACAAGCTGCTCAGACTGGTGGACAATGGGACCCTCCTGTACACAATGAGGTCAGAGAGTATTGCCCCTATCCAGGAGGGAGGGCAAAGTATACTGGGCAAGGGAGACTTGGGTTGAAAGTAACATGTTTTAGGGAATCCATGGAAAGTTCTATTACATTTATAGATTAGAAATGCACATACAGATCCTAACAGATCCACAAGCATACATGCTCATTGTGGTGGTGCTGGTTGTTAAGTGCCATTAAATTGGTTTCCGACTCATAGCGACCTTGTATAGATTTTCCAAGGAGCATTTGGTGGGTTTGAACTGTCAACTTTGTGGTTAGCAGTTCTGTGCATATACTACTGTACCACATCAGGACTTCTACTGCATACCTACTTGTTGTTGTTGAGTGCCACTGAGTGGATTCTTACTCATAGTGACCCTGTATAGGGGAGTTTCCTAGGAGCAGCTGGTAAATTTTGAACTGCCTACCTTGTGGCTTAAACCAAACTTGTGGTCCAGCACTTATCCTACAGTGCCACACCAGGACTCTACTTAGAGACATGTATTATAGATGCACACTTACATGGAGTTGATCATCATCAAAAAGAACATAGACTAACCCATAGGCATCTAGGTATTCAAGAGCACTTAAATCCAAAAACTCACAGAAATGTGTTCATACACATGAACTATGTCAGTCAAAATACATTAGGTTTAACTGTAATGACAAGCTACTCCTATGGCATGGAATTGAGAGGATCAAATGAGATTATAAATAATTTCTGAAGCATACAATGATATACATATACACAAATACGATGAGACTTCAAAGAGTTTTTGGAAAAATTCTATACATTGAAATAGATTTTTGTTGTTAACTTTATATCAACTCTTCAGCATCCTCAGGAAATATGGCGTAAATTTTATGTTGCTATAATGAAATGGAACACATAAACATCGATATCTTAGGCATTAGTGAGCTGAAATGGACTGGTATTGGCCATTTTGAATCTGACGACCACATGGTTTACTATGCTGGGAATGACAAATTGAAGAGGAATGGTGTTGCATTCATCATTAAAAAGAACATATCCAGACCAGTCATAAGGT
>NW_006408819.1:936487-945064 GCF_000296735.1 Chrysochloris asiatica
ATGGATTGGCCAAGTGGCAGCATCGATGGACTCAGGCGTGGCAGCAGTAGTGAGGTTGGCCCAGGATCAGGCAGTGTTTCGTTCTGCTATACATAAGGTCGCTATAGGTCGGCTTGATGGCACCTAACAACAACAACATGATTATATATGTGCGAACTTCAAATAGTTAGTGGCAAAATAGAATTAATAGAATTTTTATATATATTGTGTGGAGTCCTGGTGTAGTACTGTGTTATATAAGCACTGTACTACTAGCAGCAAGGTTAGCTGTATAAACCCACTAACCACATCTTGGAATTTCTATACAGGGTCTATGTGTGTCAGTACTGATTCGATTACACTTAACAGCAATAATATATGTTGTAAACTTCATGAAATAGAAGATATTTCATACTTTCCTACTTCTGAAAGCGTGAAAGGCATAATTTTAAATGCTTTTAAGGACTCATTATTATGATTAGAATTACTAGGTATTGAATTTGCTTTCAAAAATACATATTTGAATGTATTTAGAATGTAATACAATTCTTTGTCCAAACACAAGAAGACTTGGTTCTTGGGTTTGCTATTTATGCTTATACTAGATTCTCTGTTTTCTGTTGTCACTTTCTGAAGCTTCTTTCCACATTAACAAGTGTCAGTTTTGCCTGAGTGTACATTTACTGAGTGGATACATGAGATCCTTCAGTGTACATTGTGTGGATATTTGAACTTGTATATTTATTGTTTTCACAATGAAATTAGAATGGCTGGAGCTAGGTAATTATTTGGTGAATAAGTTAAGTATGTCTGCCTGCATATTCTTGTTATTGTTGTTAGATGTGGTTGAATCGGTTCTGACTCTTGGTGACCTAGTGTATAACAGAACAAAATGCTTTCCAGTCTGTGTCATCTTCATGATCATTGATATATTTGATCCAGTCAATATGCTAGCCCTTCATTGCTTCAGATTTATTATTTCTGATGTACTTCCTGCAAGAGTTTAGGAAAATTGAAGGTGGCCAATATAACAATCAAATGGATACATAGGAGAAAAATTGATGTGAGAGGAGTTGCTGAGAGACTAGATAAATAAGAATAAAAGAAAGAATGCTAGAGAAAAGAGGGAAAGTGCGTAGAAATGAGAAGAAAAGGATGTAGACGGAAGAGAGGAATAATCTGGAGAAGAGGTTTAAGCATTAAAGTAATATTTCTGTGTATGTACGTTTTTGTTGTTGGTGTTGTTAAGTGCTGTTGAGTCAATTCTGACTCCTAGCAACTCCGTATAGGTTTTCCAATGAGCTGCTGGTGAAAAACTGACCTTGCAATTCAACCCAACCTTGTCCTGTGCTAATCCTACAGCACCATCCCATATGCCACGGAGAAGTAGCTAAATAGCTGGAGAGAATAAGAGAATATGAGAGGTCAGGAAAGAGTAGACAAGGTGAGAAGATGAAGACTTAGTGAAATAAATAGGCTTATGCTGTGGTGCTGTAGGATCAGCATTAGACATCAAACTACAATGTCAGCAGTTGAAATCCACCTGCTCTCCTCAGAAAACCTTACAAAGGGTCGCTATGAGTTGGTACCATTCTTGTCAATGGAGAAAAGATTGAAGTTATCAAAGACTTCTTTTTCCTTGGATCAACAATCAACACTCATGGAAGCAGCAGTCAAGAAATAAATGATGTATTGCATTAGGCACGTCTTTTGCACAAGACCTCTTTAAAGTGTTGAAGAGCAAAGATGTCAGCTTGAGGACTAGGGTACACCTGACCCAAGCGTTGGTATTTTCAATAACCTCGTATGCATCTGAAAGTTGGACAGTGAATAAGGAAGACTGTAGAAGAATTAATGCCTTTGAGTTATGGTGTTGGAGGGGAATATTTAAGTACCATGGGCTGCCAAAAAAAACAAACAGATCTGTGTTTGAAGTAGTACAACCAGAATGCTCCTTGGAGGCCAGGATGGCCAGACTTCATCTCTCATACTTCAGACATATTGTCAGGAGCGACCAGTCACTGGAGTGGGATATCATGTTTGGTAAGGTGGAGAGTCATAGAAAAAGAGGAGGACCTCCAGCGAGATGAATTGGCAAACTGGAAGTATCAATGGGCTCAAGCATGGCAACAATTGTGAAGTTAGCCCAGGACCGGGCAGTGTTTCATTTTGTTGTGCATTAGGGTCGCTATGAGTTGGTACCGCTTCGATGGCACCTAACAACAACAATGAGTTGGTATCAACTTGAGGGAACTTAACAACAAAAACAACATATATTGTTAGGTTGTTAAGTGACATCTACTCAGTTCCTACTCATAGCAGCCCTGTATAAGGTTTCCACTGTTGTTAAATGAACAACATAAATTAGCATATCTTTAAAACATAGGAGATATTGGGGAAGAGGCTGTCATAGATGGGAAGAAAGAAGGCATAGGGAAGATAGAGAAGAGGCAATAAAAGAGATGAACAAGAAGGAGGAAAATTGTAGATGGAACAAAGATACGTATCTACACATTCATTTATTCATTCATCATTTATGCCTTATGAAGATAAAAGACTGCGGTTTTCAATATGGATTACATTTCAACATAAAGAAAACAAAAGTCCTGAAAACTGGGCCACTGAACAACACTTTATTTTCTAACCATTTTCATTTGCCTCATATGCATGTGAATCATTAATGGTGAATAAGGAAGACTGAATTCCTTTGAATTATGGATAATATAAAAGATTTCAAAAACTACTGGAAGAATTAATAAATATGTCTTAGAAGAAGTCCCATAGAGAATGTTCCTTAGAAAGAGGATGGCAAGAAAGTTGTCACCAGTTCTACTCAAATTTTTCCAGAATATAGAGGAAGATGGAAAACTTCTAATACATTTTAAGAAGCAAGCATAAACCCTCATAACAAAACCAAGGAAGGACAACAATAAGAAAGAAAATTATAGACCAATATCCCTCATGAATATAGATGCAAAAATTCTCAACAAAATCCTAGCCAACAGAATCCAGCAGCACAACAAAAAAATAATACTTCATCACCAAGTGTGATTCACATCAGGGCTGAAAGGATGGTTCAACATTAGAAAGACAATCAATGTAATCCACCATATAAACAACAAAAAAAGAAAAGAACCACATGATCATATCGATTGATGCAGAAAAGGCATTTGACAAAATCCAACATCCATTCCTGATAAAAAAACACTCAACAAAGTAGGAATTGAAGGGAAATTCCTCAACATAATTAAGAGCATATACACAAAACAAACAGCCTACATTACTCTCAATGGAGAGAAACGGAAAACCTTCCCTCTGCGATCATGAACCACACAAGGATGCCTTTTGTCACCACTCCTGTTCAATATTGTGCTGGAAGTCTTAGCAAGACCTATACAGCAAGACAGGGAAATTCAAGGCTTCCAAATTGGCAAAAAAGAAGTAAAACTTTCTCCATTTGCAGTTGATATGATCCTATATATAGAAAATCCCAAAGACTCAGCAAAAAATGTACTAGACCCCATTCGAGGATTCAGCAAAGTGGCACAGTATAAGATCAACATCCAAAAATCAGGTGGATTTTTCTCAGATTCATACTTTGTACAGTCCACATTCTGATTATTAATGGTTGTTTGCTGCTGTTTCTTCTCATTTTGAGTTGTCAAAGTTGACTTTACATAATTGTATGGATGGAGAAAAGCTGTTAAGACTTCATTTGCTGATGGAACACCACTCAAAATTGATAGAAAACTAATTGATATGTTTCAACAAACTGATGCAGTTCTGGAGGTGCTCACTTGTCTATGCCATGATATTTGAAAAAGAGTCATCTGGCCAACCGATTGAACGAGATCCAGATTTGTGCCATTCCAAAGAAAGGTGATCCAGTGGAATGCAAAAACCATTAAACACTATCAATAGCACATGCAAATAAAATTTTGCTGAAGAGAATATAAAATTGTTTCAGCTGTGCATCAATGAGAAATTGCAACAAATTCAAGCCAGATTCAGAAGAGGCCATGGAATTATGGATATAATTTCTGACATCAGATGGATCTTGGCTGAAAATACAGAATGCAAGAAAGTTGTCTCCTTGTACTTTATTCCCTGTGCAAAAACACTTGGCTGTGTGGGTCATAACAAATTGTGGATAATATTTCAAAGAATGGATATTCCAGAACATTGAATTGTGATTATTGGGAATCTTTACATAGACCAAGAGGTAGACATTCAAATAGAACAAGAAGTTACTGAATTGTTTAAAAGCAGGAAAGGTGTGTGTCAGAATTGTATCCTTTCACCACAATTATTCAATCTCTTTTATGAGAAAATTACATGAGATGTTGCATTATCTGAAGAAGAATGTGAAATCAGAATTGGAGGAAGAGTCATTAACAATCTGTGATGTGCACAGCACACAACCTTTCTTACTGGAAGAGAAGAGGACTTGAATTACTTATTGATGAAGATGAAAAACTACAGTATTCAAAATGAATTTCCCTCAATATAAATAAATGAAAATCCTCATACTGCATTAATAAATTATATTATAAGCTTACAAAAGATTGAAGCTTTCAAATACTTCACTTTAGCTGATTCCACAATCAATGCTCATAGAAGTTGTAGACAAAAAGTCTGCTGCAAAAGGCCTCTTTAAAGTGTTAAAGAACAAAGTTTCACTTTGAGAACTAAGGAGTGCCTTACCCAGGCCATGGTATTTTCAGTCACATTATGGACATGTGAAATCTGGATAATTAATAAGAAAACAGGAGAATAATTAATGCATTTGCATTATCATATTGGGGAAGAATATTGAATGCACCATGGACTGCAAGTTGTTGTTAAAGTGCCGTTGAGTTGGTTCTGACTCATAGAGACCATGTATAGGATTTCTAAGGAGCAGCTAGTTGACTTGAACCACCAACTTCACAGTTAGCATTCTAGTGCTTATCCTACATCACTACACCAAGACTCAATGGACTGCTAGAAGAAGGAAAAAACTCTGTTTTGGAAAAGTACTTCTGGATTACTTCTTGTAAGCCAGGATGGTGAGACTTCCTCTCTTGTACTTTGGACCTGTTTTCAGGAGAGAGCCATTCTTGGAGAAGGACACCATGTTGGGTAAAGTGGAGAGTCAATGAAAAAAATGGAAGCCTCCAATGATATGGATTAACACAGTTGCAGCAGTCCTGGGCTCAAACATAACAACTGTGAGGATGACACAGGACCAGGTAATGTTTCATTCCCTTGTAAATGGGGTAGCTATGATTTGTAACATACTCGAGGGCACTTATCAACAACAAAATTAGGTGCACAGTGGCATCTCATTGTTGTTTTAATTTGACATTCTAGAATGGCTTGAGATGTTGAACATCTCGATATGCTCATTTTACATCTGTATTTTTTATTTGATGACTTGTCTGTTCATATCCATTGCCCATTTTGTAATTCACTTGTTTTCTTATTGTTGAGTTTTATCATCTTTTTGTATATTTTAGATATAAGATTTTATCAGATACATGCTTTGAAATATTTTTTTTCCTAATGTGAGGCTTGGATTTACATTTCCTTAATTATGTTTTTTACAGAGCAGATTTTTTAAAATCTTATAAAAGTGAAAGTTATCAATATTTTCTTTCTTGGATCATGCTTTTGGTGATGTATCTTAAAAATCATTGCTAAACCCAAGGTCAACTGGATTTTCTTTTATGTTATTTTGTAGATGCTAAGTTTTCTGTCTGATATTTAATTCTAGAATTTATTTTGAGTTGACAGTCATGTTGCTGTTAAGTGCCGTTGAGTGAGTTCTGACTCATAACTACCTTGTATAGGGTTTCCAATGTGTAGCTGGTGAGCTTAAACTGCCGACTTTGTAGTTCAAAATACCTTGCAGTCCAGTGCATTAACCTGGACTTCTAACATGTAAATTCTGTATCTAGATTTATTTTATATATGCAGGTACTCAGTTACTGCAGCATCATTTGTTGAAAAGACTATCTTTTTTCCAATGAATTGTCTTTGCTTCCTTGTCCATGACCACATGTATATATTTGTGTGGGTCTATTTCTGGGTCCTCTATTCTGTTCCACTGATTTGTCTAATTTTTCAGTGGTCCCACAATGTCTTGATTACTATAGCTATTATATAACTATTGAAGGGAGCTATTGTCAGTCCTCTGCCTTTTTCTTTGTCAGTAATGTATTGGCTTTTCCAGGTTTTTGTCTTTTTCATATGAGCTTTAGAATTAGTTTGTTAATATCTGCATTATTTTTCAAAATAGATTAATTGAGATTGTGGTTTACATACTATATATGTGACCCTTTTCAAAGCATACAATTAGGTTTTACACATTAATATAGTTGTGCAATCACCAATGAAATCAGATTTAGAACATTTTCATTTATAAAAAAAAGAAACCTCATAATCATTAGCAGTTGCTCCCTAATGTTTACGTTCATGCACTTGCTAAAATCTCCAGTACAATGTTGAGTAAAGGAGAATATACATCCTTGTTTTGTCCATCATCTTAAACCCAAACATATAGTCATCTAGTCCATTCTGGCTCCCAGCGACCCTGTTGTTATTGTTAAGTGCCATTGAGTTAGTTTTAATACATAATGGACCCTATATAGGGTTTTCAAGGAGTGGCTGGTGGGTTTGGCCTCTCTACCTTGCAGTTAGCAGTTCAATGATTATCCTAAAGCACCACACCTTGACTTCAGCAATCCTATAGGACAGAATTTAATTGCGCTGATGGGTTTCCAATACTATAATCTTAATGCAAGCAAATTGCCACAGCCTTCTCCAGTGGAGTGGCTGAATGGTTTGAATTGCCATCCTTTCAGTATTTCACTATCACATATGATGTTGTTGTTATTAGGTACTGTCAAGTTGGTTCCAACTCATAGAAACCCTATGTAGAGTAGAATGAAACACTGCCCATCTTCACAATGGTTTATTGTTTGAGTCCATTGCCGCTGCTACTGTACTAATCCATCTTGTTGGGGAGTCTTCCTCTTTTCATTGACCCTTCAATTCATCAAATATGATGTCATTCTACTAGAACTGGCAATTTCTGACAGTATGTTCAAAGTCTGAGAGACAGAGTCTCACTATTCTCCTTTCTGAAGAGCAAACCGGTTTAATTCTTCCAACAACAATGTGTTTGTTCATCCGGCAGTCCGTGGTACTTTCAATATTCTTCTCAAAAACCATAATTCAAATGCATTGATGCCTCTATGGTTTTCTAATTCATTGTTTAGCTTTCCAATGCATATGAGGCTATTGAAAATACAATGGATTGTGTCAGGTGCATCTTAATTCTCAAACTCTGACATCTTTGCTGTTGAACACTTAAAAGAGTTATTTTGGATGGGAAGCCATCAAGGCAATCAATCGAGTCCTTTCAGGGCAAACCCTCCTCTAAAACTGAAACTCAAAGGGAGCACATGAACAGGCATGTAAGCTTGTTGGTGACCACATTGGTCTACTGGTGAGTGGAGGAGGGGGAAAAGCAGCATTGACGACATGGGCTGAGTTCAACCACATTCCACAGACTCCTGTTGATCTGGAGATGAGCTAAAGAAAAGGAAGGACTGGTTGGTTTGAAGTGTGGTGAGACCTGGGACTCCTGAACCCATGGACTAGAACATATCCATGGAAGGCTAGAGCTGAGAGTGACTCATACAGCTGATATGAAGTGAGGGGAGATGCACAAGAATGCCCAAACTTGCAGATAGTACCCATTTGACCTAGCTTGATGATCAGAACTTGACTAGAAGAAGATTAAAAAAAAAATTGATAAAGGAAATAAGTGTAAATTGCTATAATTTGATGAACTTACCTATACGTATGCATGTAGTAGCTAAAAACACCAACACTGAGAAGAAAGGAATCTTCACATCAAATATTTTAATCTTATCCCCTCTGTATGCATGGTTGATAGGGATGGGTAATATAGATATTGGCTACATAAAATGAAGGGATGATAAAGGCATGAAGTGACTGACTTAAAAGTTTTCAAGAGGGAGTTTATTTTCAGAGTGTGTGGGGAAAAAATAGTCTCCACTAAATAGTTTTCATCTTGTCTAAATAACTCTGGTGAAAAAAAGATGGGGATAAGATTCTTATGATTCAGTGGTGAGTAGTTGTTATTTTGACTAATTGCAACTGTCACAACTATAAAGGTAGAAGTTCTGAAACAAAAAGAGGGGAGTAGTTAATCTTACAGTCAAGAAATAAAAGACCCTAGGACCATCAAGAGAGAAGAGCACGAAGTGAAGATTTCTGTCAGCGATACCACAGAATACCAGATGAAATGGGTTCAGGGCACAGCTCCAAAATTCTGAACAACATACCTAGGAATATTTTAAAAGTTTGAAGGCTTATAGCTAATGGAAGTTGTAACAGAAGTAAGAAATCTCGTACTTTAGAATCTGCTGGGCTCAGTGGCCCAGAGCCGACAACTTCAGTGAGACCAAAAGGCAAGACCAAACTGGGGAGCAAGCAGATCCACCATGGAATAATGTCGCGGGAACCTTGAAGCAAAGGTGGACAAAATACTTTGTCAGTTTTGTTTTGCTCTGATTTTTTTTTTTT
>NW_006408819.1:945889-948916 GCF_000296735.1 Chrysochloris asiatica
TAAACATGTCCAAGAAGCAAAAGCAGGTGGCCATATCAGCACATGTCTAGAAATAAAATAAAATATCTGAGACAAATGACCTAGAGGTAGACCTGGACTCCATTCTGGAAGGAGGACAGGCCTTGGAAATGCCTTGGAAAGAATTCAGAAAAATGATTATACAATGTTTCAAAACACTTTACAATGGAGTTGAGTACAGTAAGGAATAAGTAAGGAAAGCACTACAGGAGCAATCCATTAAGATAGATATGTTGTTGTTGTTGTTAAGTGCCATCGAGTCGTTTCCGACCCGTAGCGAACCTGTACAGGGTTTCCGAGGCTGTAAATCTTTACGGGAGCAGAATGCCTCATCTTTCTCCCGTGGAACAGCTGGTAGATTCGAACTGCTGGCCTTAAGGTTCACAGCCTGATTCGTAACCACTACGCTACCAGAGCTATATAGCATTGGAAAAAATTCAAAACCTACAGAAAGAGGTCCAAACGATCAATAATAGAATATCAGAAATAGGCAATACACTGAAAATACTGAAAGGGCAAAAGAGTAGAATTGAAGAGATGGAAGGCAGAACTAGTGAGCTAAAAGGCAAATCTCTCAATACCACTAAGATAGAAGAGCAAACAGAAAACATGGATGAAAAAATCTGAAGAAGGTCTAAAATTCATGTTGGAAACGTGAAGCATAAATTAAGAGTTATCAGCTCTCTAGTACAGGAAGAATCATACAAGTCCACAGAAGAAATAGTTGAAGAACTGCTGGAAGAAAATTTCTCTAACATCCTGAAAAGTGAAAAGATAAACATTCAAAAAGCTAAATGAACCCCGGGAAGGACAGACTCCACAAAAAAACACCGAGACATAAAAATCAACCTCTCCAAAATAAAAGATAAAGAAACGAACGTGAAAGTCACTAGGGAAAAGAGAAACAGTACATTCAAAGGCAAGCAAGTCAGATTAAGTTCGAATCTCTCAGCAAAAACCATGCAAATGGGGAGACATATATAAAACCCTAAAAGGATAAAAACTGCCAACCAAGAATCTTTTATCCAGCAAAGCATTCCAGGATAAACAGAAGCTAAGGGATTCTGCCAAAGCAAACCGAGAGCTATAAAATATCCTAAAGGGAGTTCTGTGGACTGAGAACCAGCAAGAAAAACAACAACCATAGTGACCCTGTATAGGGTTTCCAAGGAGCAGCTGGTGAGCTTGAACTGCCGACCTTGCAGTTCAAAGAGTTTTGCAGTCTGGTGCATTAACCCACAGTGCCACACCAGGACTCCAGTGCTGACATACATGGCAGCAATTCCCAGAATTAAATCGACAGATTAATTAAATTGACAGAACAAAAGTATAAGAACAAGATCAGAGAATCAGGGAGGTCAGTCTATTATCAAAAAATTACAGTGTGAAAGAAGGTAATACATAGGAACAGAGATCCAGATGGTGAGAAGGTCAGGAAGATTACAGGATAAAAAAGAGTGCACTAAATGGAAGGCAAAGTTAATGGAATATAAGGTAACCACAAAGAAAATTACACTTCACTACATACCAAGAAATTGAAAATCCAAGAGAAACATGGAAACATTAAAAATATGAGGAAACTCACAAGAAAGAATGCAAAAATCATGAACTCAGCACAGGAAGACATGCAGAACAAAGAAAGCAGCAACATAACAACAACAAAAAATAAACATAATGGCAGCAATTAATCCATACCTATTGATAATTACACTGAATGTAAACGGATTAAAAAATGCACCAGTGGCTGAATGGATAAGAAAACAAGATCCTTCAACATGCTGTCTACAAGACACAGAGAGACAAAAACAGATTACAAATCAAAAGCTGGGAAAAAGTATACCAAGCAAGTTGCAATAAAAAACAAACAGGAGTGGCAATACTAATCTCTGATAAAATAAACTTTAAGGAAAAACCCAGCATACTAGATAAAGATGGACATTATCTCATGATTAAAGGGACAATTGAACAAGAAGACATAATCATAACTAACATCTAAGCTCCAAAGGAAAGAATTGCAAAATATATAAACATGGCTCTGGGATACAGCGATTGAGGCAATGTTTAAAAAAGGTTAAAAAAGGGGAAACAATATTAAGATGCTTGGCTGTCTTTTGAATCTTGATTTCCCTGGCATACCATTATAAAATAGACACTTGAGGGGGAAAGAATATAACAGCCAGAAATATCACCATAGAAAACTTGTAAGTCCATCTTCTGCCTATAACTGTTTGGAATACCTAAAATGGGGCTACAATGTGCCCAATGAAGGAGGTTTCCTGTGGAGCTTCTGCATTACATAAGACCATAGGAAGAATCCTGAACTCCATCCAGAATCTTCTTAGGTGTGAAATTTCTACTTTTAAAGGACAAGCAGACCAGCCTGGAGTGGCTAGAATAATAGAAGATACTTCTTGAAAGAAAGACCCACAAGAAAAATGTGAAACAATAATGGCAGTCTGACTAACTACTACAAGAACAAGAAAGTTGCTCACCCAGGAGACATCAAGGCAAGTGGTCGGGTCCCCTCCAGGCAAATCCTGTTCCAAGACTAAGACTCAATGGGAATACATGAGCAGAGGTATGCTCTGACTGGTGATCACTTTGGTCACTGATAATGGGAAGTGAGGGGAAAACAGCACTGAAACAGAAAGGTAAGCCCTACCACGTTGAATAGACTTCTGTGAACCCGGGTGGAGACCTGGTTATCCAGTAGTGCGGCAAGACCTGGGGACTCCTGGGCTCAGAGTCAGTGACATAGCCACAGAAGACTAGAGTGGAGAGTGAAGTGTCCAATGGAGAAGAAGTGAGGGCATACGCACAAGAACACCCACACTTTCAGATAATACCTACTTGACCTGGCTTCAATGGCTGGTTGATCAGAATTGAACTAGAAGAAGAAAGAAGAGGGAAAAAAAGAGTAATCTGATATATATGATGAACTTGACCTACACCTATGTAAGCAGTAGCTCAAAAAGGGGAACAAATCTTTATAGCGAGGATCATTCCCAC
>NW_006408819.1:949341-951040 GCF_000296735.1 Chrysochloris asiatica
AGGCAGAGATGATGATGTGGAGAGAGGGAATGGTGGGGGACTCTATACACAGAAAGGGAGAGGGGCTGTGTGCTGATGACCCGGGGGAAGGCTTTGGTTGGTTGATGATGCATGGAGGAGATTGTAACCACGGCAATGAAACGGTATATGGTATATGATAGGATGAATATAAAGCTAATGTTCTCCCATGTAAACTATCACATAATTCACAATAAAACATTTAAAGAGAGAGAAAGAGAGAAGAGCACAAGAGGAATGTAGGCTCCTATCCAGAGATGAGGATGTGGAGAGATAGCACAACTGAGGACTCTAGACTCATGGAAGGAGAAAAACTATGTGCTGGTGACTAGGAGGCAGGCTTGCAGAATATGCCCTTTGGTTGTTTAAATGATTATATATTCCTGAGTGTTTTTGTATACATCCCCTTGAAAAAATGAAACAAAACAAAATAGCAAAAACAAACAACAGAAGGAATAGAAGCAAATACTGTTTAATGATGATGCAGTGAAATGATGAGTGTAAAACTGATGTTCTCCCATGTAAACTATCAGTCAATTCACAATAAAAACTTGAAAAATAAAAATAAAAAAAGATATGGTACCAGAGGCAAAAAAGAAAAATGAAAGAGGAAATAGTTAAATGTGTCAAACTGCTAACAAGTTATTAAATAAAACTGAGAAATAATTATTGGATTTGGAAACATGAAGGTTTATTGCCTTGCTAAAGTTGTTGGAATAAAAGTGTGAATAGAGTGCATTTAAGAGGGAATGGGTAAAAAGAAATAAAATCGAAAGAAAAGACCACAAAAAAATTATTTAGCAGCAGATGTGTCTAATGCAATATGTCATGTGAGCTCTTGGCTGCTGCTTCCATGAGCATTGATTGGGGATCCAAGCAAAATAAAGTCTTTGAATGCTTCAGTCTTTTTAACTTAGTGTTATTTATTGGTCACATTTTGAGGAATTTCATCAAGGTGCAATCCATACTGGAGGCTATAATCTTTGATCTTCATCAGTATGTATTTCAAATTGCCTTTGCTACCAGCAAGCAACCACAAGGTCAACAGTCCAAACTCACCAGCTGCTCCCTGAAAACCTTACACAGGGTCGCTATGAGTTGGAACTGACTCAACAACACTAAACAACAAACAACAGCAACCTTCTACACAGGGAATAATTTTCCTTTTCCTACTAGTCCTAGTAACTATCATAGAATATTTCCTTCAGCAAAAAAACCTTTTCTAATGAGTCACACAAGTCCACAGAGGAAATAGTTGAAGAACTACTGGAAGAAAATTTCTCTAACATCCTCAAAAGCGAAAAAATAAGCATACAAGACGCCCAACGAAGTCCAGGAAGGAACTCATCAAGACATATCATAGTCAAGAAAGAAGAAAATCACCAAAACATATCATAGTCAAGCTCTCCAAACTCAAAGACAAGGAGACGCTCGTGAAAGCAGCAAGAGAAAACAGAGGGGTCACATACAAAGAAAAACAAGTCAGATTAAGTGCAGACCTCGAAGCAGGAATCATGCAAATAAGAAGGCAATGGGGAGACATATATAAAACACTGCAAGAAAAAAAGTGCCAACCAAGAATCCTTTATTCAGCAAAGCTATCAATCAAATATGAGGGTGTAATCAAAACATTCCAGGATAAACAGAAGCTATGGGACTTCACCAAAGCCAACCCTGCGCT
>NW_006408819.1:956400-967303 GCF_000296735.1 Chrysochloris asiatica
GGTTTCTGGGATATACCCTTTGGGTGGTTGATGATGCATGGAGGGGATTGGAACCATGGCAGTGAGATGATACACGATGGAATTAATGTAAAAGTAAAGTTCTCCCATGTAAACTATCATATAATTCACAATAAAACATTTAAAAAAAACCCAAAAACCTTTTCTAAACTGTTTACAATAGTGATCTCATACAGTATTTGACCTTTCGTGATAGACTAATTTCTCTCAGCATAATGTTTTCCAAGTTCACCCATGTTATGAGGTATTTTGGAGATTTGTCATTATTCTTCAGTGTTAAGTAATATTCCATTGTGTGTATATACTAAAGTTTATGTCCATCATGCTACTCTCTGTCTCTTGACTGGTTAACCAATTTACATTTAGTGTGGAGCTGTAGAACACACACTGGACTGTTAACCACAAGGTCAGTACTTCAAACCCACCAACTACTCCTTGGTAACTTTATACAGGGTCCCTATGAGACTGAACTGACTCTATGGCATGTAACAACAACAACAACATGAATTGATTGCTTTTATTTTGCTGTGTGTGTTTTTTGTACTATTGCTAGTTTCATTTTTCCACATAAGTTTCTGCACTGAGTTAATTTTGCTTGTTGGTTTTATTCTTATTTTTCTTCATTGCAGTTGTTTTAATGTTTAATAAATCTTTGATTTTCCTCTTTTTATTTATATGTGAAGGTTTATTAATTTTTTTGAAGGCACACTGCAATTTATTAATTTTTCCCCAGTTTAAAACAGTCTTTTTAAATCTTGAAATCTACTTGATTTCGATGCCATTTGCAAGTTCTATATCTACCCTATTCCCTCTTTTTGCTTTGTAGTTGAATTCATTAAAAATTAATATCTGTGGTCCCCTATTTTCAGTTTTATAGGTTTGATTTACTTTGAATACTTTTATAACTGGATTGAGTTCTGGGTGGAATTGTCATGTATATCAGTCACAAGTTGTTATCTGCTGCTGTTGGTTCTCTGAACAAACAACACCCTTTAGTTTTTTTTTTTATAAATTTGGTCTGGCCATTACAAATTGTCTTATTTCTGTTTATCTGAAAATGTCCTAATTTTGCCATCATACTTAAGGGACAGTTTGTTTGTTTGTTTGTTTGTTTGTTTTTTGTTTTTGTTTTTGTCTGCATGGTTTATTGTTTCTTCTTTGTAGGTAACTCCTTGTGTTTCCTGAGCTTCTGTTTCTTTGTCTTTGGTTTTAGAAAGTTTGATTATGATATGTCATGCTGGTTTTTTGGGGTCTATCCTGTTTGGGATTCATTCAGCTTCTTGAATGATTATATTCTTGTCTTTCATGATGTTAGGGAAGTTTTCTTTCAGCAACTCTATGACAATTTTCTCCGTGCTATTCTTTGTATCTTCCTGTTGTGAAATTCTGATCACCCATAAGTTATTCCTCTTCATGGTGTCACACATAAATCTTAGACTTTATCCTGATTTTTTCATTCTGTTTTCAGTTTGTTCTTCTAGTTTCTAGTACTGAGAGATTAGATTCATGGTCATTAATTTGGGCTTCCATTGATTAAACCTTCAACTTTGCACTTTTAATGTCTTGTCCATTTCTGAGATCTTAGTATTAATTTTCTGGATTTCTATTTGCAGGCTTTGTATTGTTTCAAATTTCGCATTTCTTTCTTTCTTCTTGATTTCCTCAAACGTTTTGTCAATCATTTGAAGGTACTCAAATATCATTCATTTGCATTCTTTCTCTGTTTGTTCTTTTTCCTTTTCTGCTTCAGAAACACTTTCTTACTTCGCATCTAGGTCATTTGTTTGAGCCATTTTCTCTCATTTCTTCAGGTGAGCTAAAATCATCTCTTGTCTCTGAGACATTATTGTGGTGTTTGTATTTATCTGTAATTGATGATTGCATAGCGATGTGTTCTTAGGCTCTCACCAGCTATCTCCTGGTGGATATGATTAGGGAACAGAAATGTGTACATTGTTTTATGTTTCCTGTTCATGGAGCTCAGTTTAGGGTGTGTTTGACTGGTGTTGACTGATGTCTATCATTTATCAGGTGATTTCGGAGCTGGTATTGGCTCTTGTTCAGTGGAGTGGAGCTGCAAAGGGTACAGTTGGGGATGAGCTCTGTGGGCATGGTTGCTAACTCCCATTGGGTGGGGCTAGAGGAGAACACACACAAGAAAACAAAACAGGACAAACAAGCAAGTAAACATCAGTGAAAACAGAATACAAAAAAAGGAGAAAAATGAATAAAAACTGGCAGCAACAAGAAAATTCTAAAATTACAAGGGTGAGTTAAAAATTATCAGCACTCTAGCTGAAGAATTTATTTTAATCAACTTTTAGAAAAGACAAATACATAATTTTTGGCATAATCTGTTTGCTTTTCAATATACTTTTCCATCTGTCAATAATGTTTTAGGCTGAGCTGCAAGCCACGAATGCATGACTGTTTTCAATCTTTCATCAGAGGTAAATCTTCTTCCTCGAAGGGCTGCTTTCAAGGGCTCAAACAGGTGAAAATCTCATTAATCAAGTTCAGGACTATAGAGATATGCTCTAACAAATGAAAACAAAGTTTTTTGCAGAGTGTCAACAGTGTGGGCAGAAGTGTGTGGACGTGCATTTTCATGCAAGATCACAACACCCTTGGATAGCAGTCTTCTTTATTTAATCCCAAATTTAAGACTTCAGCTATTCAGTAAGCATCTCACTGTAAGAAGCACTGTTGATTGTTGAAACTTTTTCCTGATAATGTTGCAATACTGGTCCTTGAGAATTCCAGGAAACTGTAAGCATCAGTTTTCCAGCTGATAATTGACTTTGGAACTTTTTCTTAGTTAGCAATTGAGTATGTTTCCATTCCATATTCTGCCATTTATCCTCAGGCTCGTAGTTATGAATTCATGTCTCATCACCAGTGATGATGTGGGATTTTTGTGGGTTTTTTTTTTTTTTAAAGAAACGTTTACTTTCCTTTCTGTATGGGTCCACATTTTGTTTACAGATGTCCAAAAACTTCTGTTTATGCTCTTCTGTGAGTTATTTCAGTACCTGAATCACACAACTTTTCAAAACCCATTTCTGTCATTGATTATTTCATAGGCAAATCTATGACAGATTTGCAAAGGATTTGCCACATAATCTACTGTCACTCATCTATTCCCCAGACTCATTCCACATTCATGCTCAATGTTGTGATCAGCCATGGATATTGATGGGCATTTTAATATAACTGGAGTGCAAAAAAAATTGACTCTCCCTCGTAAAAAAGAGGGATAAGAAAATAGAAGTATGCAAGAGAGAAAGTAAACGTAAGAGGGGAAAAAAAAGTTAAAAACAAAACAAAACACAGAAAAGGAAATGAAAAGAAAGACTAGAGAGAGAGAGTAGTAAAGAAAAATCAAGCAGAAAACCAGAATAAGAAGAGGGGGCAAATGAGAAAAAGATGAAAAGAAGAAGAAAGAAGATGAAAAGATGAAGAAAAAAAGATGAAAAGAAGAAAAAAAAAAACAAAAGTGAAAACAGAAAGGATAAAAATCAAGGTATGGGAAAGAGAAGAATGAACAAACAAAAACAATGAAACAAAGAAAGGAAAAAACAAATGACAAAAAAAAAAAGAGCAAAAAACAGTGTAGTTGTTGGACCTAGAGAGAAGAAAACTCTTAAGGAGGTCTCCCACCAGTCAAAGAACTCATTAAGTGGGTGGATGAGGGGTATGGTGGTTGCCTTCCCAGTCCTAGATGGAGCTCTTATAGGTTTAAATGTTGTCTATGTTAAGGATACCCAATCTGGAAGTAGTTCGTGGAGACCCTTCAGGTTGCTAGTTTTAGTGCCTGTCAGAACCAGAGGGCAGCTATGGGTAGGGTGGTTGATTATGAAGCTTTCTACTAGTCTAATTTGACCTGGCAGCACAGTGTGTTCTATAGATCTGGAGCAGAGTCCCCTTGAATCCAGGCTCCAAGGTGATACAGCAGGCACCTACCTCAAAGTGGCTCAAACCATGAGGCTCAAAATTCTCAAATATCAGGGTCTGTAATGAGAGTAGATAGTGGTAGGGGTCAGCCTCACCTCTGTTATCGAGTTTATTGTGGGGAGCCAAGAAGGAATCCCACCTTTTTCATTATCTATGCCAATCTTTGCCATCAGGTTGCCATCTGTCTCTCTCTCTAAATCTGCTTGCAAAAGTTTAAGATGGCCATGCAGTTAATTCTGGCTGATAGTTCATTCACCAGTCAATCGTCTTATGCCACCCTTGTTCAACTTCTCTTCCCAGTAGTTATTCAAGCCACTTCTCTAACCTATCCCCTGAAACTCATGGTTCCAAGATTGTCCTCTGTCTGTTTCATTTGGTGTCTCATATCTTTGTTGTAGAAAGTACGCACAGTGTATCAACCCCATCCACCATCTTGCTAATAGTTTGCCTCTAGTTTATTATTTGTCTTCTCCTCCTTGTATATTCATTGATGTACTTATATTGCTCATAAAAATACCTGGCACATAGTAGGTGATCAATAAATATTTGTTGACTACACCAATGTTTCAAGAAACTAAGAATGTCTAAGACATTCTCAGTGGTTTGGGGTAAGTATCTTCCCTTCTTACCACTCATCTGTCAGTTTGTCATACTGTGATGGCTTGCATATTTCTGTGATTCTGTAAGCTATGCCACTGGTAATTTAAATACCAGCAGGGTCAACCATAGTTGACAGGATTCAGATGAGCTTCCATATAAAGAGATTGGAAGAAGGAGAGATGGACTGCTTCCAAATATTTAATGACAGAAAACCTTATGAATGGCTGTGGAACACTATCAGATAGCACCAGAATATTAGCTATATAACATGATGAAAAGCACCAGAGTATTGTCAGATGTGGTGCCAGAAGTTGAGTCCCTCAGGTTGGAAGGCACTCAAAATACGACTGGGGAAGAGAACTACTTCCTTAGAGTAAAGTTGACCATGAAGAGGCACATGGAATAAAGCCTTTGGGACCTTACAACTCAAAAAGAAGATAAACAACTGCAAATATCCACTGATAATCAGAAAATTAAATGTACGAAGTATGGACCTAGGAAAACTTGAAATTGTCAAAAATGAAACTGAATGCATAAACATTGAAGAATTCTGTCTACTTCTTCAGTCTGAAATTGATCAAATATGCAATCAAAATGTATTGATAATTACTGGTGATTGGAATGCAAAGGTTGGAAGGATCAGAGTATTTGGACAATATGGCCTTGGTGATAAAAACAATGCTGAATATTGCACAATAGAATTTTGCAAGACAAATTATTTCTTCATTGCAAATACCTATTTTAAACAACATAAATGGAGAAAAGAGTGAAGATGTCAAAGGTTTCATTTTGCTCAGACCAACCATCAACACTCATGGAAGCAGCAGTTAACAAATAAAACAACATATTGCATTAGGCAAATCTGCACAAGATTTCTTTAAACACTTTAAGTGTTGAAGAGCAAAGACGTCAGTTTGAGACTAAGTTGAGCCTAACGCAAGCCATGATATTTTCAGTAACCTCACATGTATGTGAAAGTTGGATAGTGAATAAGGAAACCATTGAAGAATTGATGCATTTGAGCTATGGTGTCGGAGGAATAATATTAAAAGTACCATGGACTGCAAAATGAACAAACAAATCTGTGTTGGAAGAAGTACAGTAAGAAAGCTCCTTGAAGGCCAGGATGGCCAGACTTCATCTCTCATACTTTGGACATATTATCAGAAGGGACCAGTCCCTGGAGAAGTTTAACATGTTAATAAAGAGGAGCATCAGAGAAAAAGAGAAAGACCCCTAACTAGATGGACTGGCACAGTGGCCGCAGCAATGGTCTCAAAGGTAGCACTGATTGTGAGGCTGGCACAGGACTGGGCAGTGTTTCGTTCTGTTGTGCATAGGGTTGCTAGGAGTTGGTACAGACTTGATGTCACCTAACAACAACAACAATCTTCCCTTGTGTTTTCTCATATGTAAAATATATGAGAGGATAAATCTAGATGTTCTCTATAAAAATCTTCTTCCTCTGAAATTCTAGGAAAGAGACTACACATGCCTTTTGGAGGGGATGGATTAAAATATCATGATATTGTTGTTGTTGATTGCTGTTAAGTCAATTCTGACTCATAGTGACCCTGTATAGGCTTTCTGATGAGAATTTGAAATGCCTTCTTTGTGGTTCAAACTGACTTTGAGTCCCAGTGCTTATCCTACAGCGCCACACCAAGACTCCAGCGTGATAATTAAGGAATCATATTTAGTTACTATTTTGGCAAAAAGCCCCAACAATGACTAAACTCTGTCATGCCCAACTCTATGCTTTTTCTCTGTAAAGTCCTCATAGAAATATATGCCTTTAGAAAGGAAAAGTCATCAATGCATCCATTCATTCATCTACCCATCCAATAATTCAATCATTTACTCAATGCATATTTTTTAAGCACCTCCAATTTACTGTGTACTGACCCAAGTCATGATATTTTCTATTGCTTATATACATGTGAAGGCTGGACAATGAATAAAGAAAACTATAGCAGAATTGATGCATTTGAATTATGGTGTAAGAGAAGAATATTAAAAGTACCATGGACTGCTAGAAAACAGACAAATCTATGTTGGAAGAAGTACAGGCAGAATACTCTTTAGAAGCTAGGATGTCAAGACTTCATCTCTCAAACTGTCGACATTTTGTCAGGAGTAACTGGAGAAGGACATCATGTTTGGTACAGTGGAGGGTCAACGGGGAAAGAAAAATAAAGACCCCCGACAAGATGGATTGATGCAGTGACAGCAGTAAAGGGCTGAAACCTGACAACAGTTGGGAGGATGGCACAGGACCAGACCTTGTTTTATTTTATTCTGCACAGGTTCTCTATGAGTCAGAACTGACTTGACAGTACTTAACAACAACAGACTCTTGGGCACATAAAAGGACAAAAGAGACCAAAACTTTTACGCATGTAGTAGGAAAAGAAAGAAAGTAGATGAAAAACATAAAAATGCATGTGATCTATTAGAAGTTAAGGAGCCTTGGTGGCACTGCAAGATAAACAATAGGCTGCTAACTGCAGGTCAGCAGTTTAAACTCACCAGCATCTCTAAGGGTGAAAGATGAGGCATTCTGCTCTAGTAAAGGTTTACAGTCTTAGAAACCTGATACAGGCTCACTATGAGTCGGAATTGACTCAGTAGAAGTTGGTTTGGTTTGGGGGGTTAGGTTCTATGGAAAAAGAAAGAGCATGGTACTGTTTACTACACAGAGGAGGGGTAGTAACACTGGCAGAGGTTGAGTCAGGCTTCATATACAAGATGATTTTTTAAAGTCTTGAATAGGTATAGTAGGCATCTACATATTTGGAGGAAGGACATTGGCAGAAATTAGCAAGAGCCCTAGGAAGGACAACAGAAACCTTTCTTTTCAGATTCCTCTACAGTTTATTGTTACAGCAGGAGGTGTGAGAGACAGGAGAGCAGCCTCCACACACATCAGTGTGGTCAGAGCTTCAGGGCAGCCCTTCCCACCTCTATCCAAGCCCCAAGCAGCTTGGTCCAAGCTTGGCCCCCTCTCCCATCCCACACTAGACACATACTGATAGCTACCAAAGTTAGTGCAGCCAAATGGCCCCAGGCCCCTATAGCTCTACCTCTAGCCTTTCCCCAACACTCATTCATTACCCACTGGCCTCCTATTCTATCCAATTTCCTTTACATGCACTGGATGTTCTATCATATCCTGAGAAGAATGTGTGCTCTTCTCTCTCTTATTTTCAATTTCACTATCTAAATAATAAGAGTTTTGGACTAGATGGCAAGTATTCTGGAACCTTTAAGTGATCCTTGGGTTATTTACAAAATTCCCCATGTATCTTGGACAAAGATTCAGTTATCAAGCCCAATCTGTAATATCCTATAAATCCAATTCTTAAGGCTTAAAAAGGGTTTCATGGGTCAGGGAACCAGACACAAGATAAATATATTCCACTGAGGAAGTCTTCTCCTTGTGCTGGATACTGAAAAAAATCCATGAGTGTTTAATAAAGAAAATTGTGTTCATTCTTTCTACTTATATTTCCAAGATACTGCTTCTTATGAGTAATGCCAAAGGGAAATTACTTTATGTCTACCCAGCAGACCTGGAGATGTTGAAAATAAGACCATAGCAAATAGATCATTAAGACAAGATGTAAAAGGTAGTGATTTCTGATTAGGTGCAGAGCGGGTTTATATTAACATTCCTATCTTTCTTCTCATTCACTTCTTACCAATCCCTTCTAAGAAAAGAGAACAAAATAAAACATTAAAATATATAATAATAATACAAAAATTGGATTATTAAGAACAAAAAAAAGAGTTATAATGAGATTTTCCCTTTTGCTTTTAATATGATTTTAGTTTAAATTTACTATTTTTTTCTGATTATAGATGTAATATATCAACATTGCTGAAAAATGGAAAGTGTAGAAAATTATAAAGAAATAAAAATCACTGGCAATTCCAAAAAAAAAAAAAGAGAGAGAGAGAGAGAGAGAACAAAATAGAAAGAAGATGCTTGTGAGGGCAAGGTACTTCACACACCAAATCGTACTTCACACACCAAATCGTGCTGTGCTTATTTCCTTGGTTCTTCAACACATCCTTCCTGACGTACTGTGTTTTAATGTTCTTCCTCACTCTAACCCTCACTTGAGATACAATTTACAAGACCCTTTCAAGGATCATCTGCAGCTAGAAATTCCCTGGCTGTCCTCAGGATAATATATTCAATTCCTTTCCTATGTTAATTTTTAGCTACTTATGTGCCTGCTTTTCTGTCTCCTCTAACAGTGGTGGTGGCTATGTGCCATGGAGTTGGTTCTGACTCATAGTGACCCTGTACAGGGTGTCCAAGGCTGTAAATCTTTATGGGAGCAGAAAGCCTCATCATTCTCCCGCGGAACAGCTGGTAATTTCAAACTGCTCACCCTGAGGTTAGCAGTCCAATTCATAACCACTACGCTACAACAGTAGTCACTGTGAAAACAGAGATTCTGGTTAGTGGATCTCTTTTTCTTCCTCCTTCTCTTGATGTTGTCTCTTGATGTTGTTAGGTGCCAACGAGTCTATTCCTACTCATAGCAACTCTATGCACAATATAACAAAACACTGCCTGGTCCTGTGCCATCCTCATAATCGTTACAGTTGAATCCATTGATGCTGTCACTGTGCCAATCCATTTTGTTGGGGGTATTCCTCTTTTTCACTGACCTTCAACTTTATGAAGCATGATGTCCTTCTCCAGGGGTTGGTCCCTCTGATAGCATGTCTGAAGTATAAGTGATGAAGTCTCACCATTCTGGACTCCCAAAAGCATTCTGGCTGTACTACTTCCAATACAGATTTGCTTGTTCTTCAGGCAGTCCTTGGTCCTTTTAATATTGTTCTCTAACACAATATCACAAATGCATCAGTTCTTCCACAGTCTTCCTTGTCATTGTCCAACTTTCATATGCATATGAAGCAATAGAAAATATCAGCAGGGTACATCAATGGTTGACAGGTTTCAGCTGAGCTTCCAGATTCATAAGGAGGAGTGGCAAACTATTCCTAAATGTTTGCTGTTTAGTGCCATTGAGTCCGTACTGATTCATAGCAACCCAATGCACAACAGAATGAAACAAACCCTGGTATTGTGCCAACACCTCACAATCATTGCTACTTTTGAGCCCATTGTCGCTGCCATTGTGCCAACCCATGTAGTTGGGGGTCTTCATCTTTTTCTCTGATGCTCCACTTTACCAAATATGATATCCCTCTCCAGGGACTGGTCCCTCCTGACACTATATCCAAAGTATGCAACATAAAGTCTGACCATCCTGGCTTCCAAGGAGCACTCTGGTTGTACTTATTCCAACACAAATCTGTTTATTCTTTTGGCAGTCCATGGTACTTTCAACATTCTTCTCCAACACCATAACTCAAATGCATCCATCAATTCTTCTACAGTCTTTCTTAGTCATCCAACTTTCACATGCACATGAGGTTATTACCATGGCTTGGGTTGGCTGCACCTTAGTTAATCCTCAAACTGACATCTTTGCTCTGGAACACTTTAAAGAGGTCTTGTGCAGCAGATTTGCCTAATTTAATTTGTTGACTGCTTCCTCCATAAGTGTTGATACTAGATTCAGGCAAAATGAAGTCTTTGAAAACTTCAAAGTTTTCTCAATTTATCATGATGTTATTTATTGATCCAGTGGTTAAGATTTTAGTGTTCTTTACATTGGGTGCAATCTGTACTAAAGGTGTGGTCTTTGATCTTCATCAGTATTTCAAGTCCACTTCATATTCAGCAATGAAAGTTGTGTCATCTATATATCACTGGTTGTTATTGAGTCTTTTCCAATCCTGATGCCACATTCTTCTTCAGATAACCTAGCTTTTCATATTGTTTGGTCAGCATAGTGAGTGGATACAACCATAGTGCACACATCCTTTCCTGATTTTAAACCATTCAGTGTCCTTTTGTTCTGTTTAAACAACTTCCTGTTGATTTTTATGAACACAATTAAGTATTCTGGAATACCCATTCATCGCAATGTTACCCACAACTTGTCATGATCCACATAGTTGAAAGGCTTTGCATAGTCAATAAAGCACACATAAACATGCTTTCCTGTCCCTGTTTGAATACAGCTTGAACATCTGATAGTCCCTATCAATGTACTGTGGCAGGCATTTTTAAAATTATCTTTTGGAAAATTTTACTTACAACTCTGGTAGCGTAGTGGTTACGAATCGGGCTGCGAACCTTAAAGTCAGCGGTTCGAAACTACCAGCCGCTCCGCGGGAGAAAGATGAGGCTTTCTACTCCCGTAAAGATTTACACCCTCGGAAACCCTGTACAGGGTCGCTA
>NW_006408819.1:967403-968498 GCF_000296735.1 Chrysochloris asiatica
ATTGAAGTTGTCAAGGACCTCATTCTTGGATCAACTATCAACACTCACGGAAGCAGCAGTTAAGAGATCAGATGACGTATTGCATTGGGCAAATCTGCTGCATACGACCTTTTTAAAGTGTTGAAGAGCAAAGATGTCACTTTGAGGACTAAGTTGTGCCTGACCCAAGTCATGCTGTTGTCAATAACCTCATATGTATGTGAAAGCTGGACAGTGAATAAGGAAGACCATAGAAGAATTGATGATTTTGAGTTATGATGTTAGAGGAGAATATTGAAAGTGCCATCCATGGGCTGCCAAAAGAACCAAGCAGAACCGTTTTGGAAGAAGTGCAGCTAGAGTGCTCCTTGGAGGCCAAGATGGCCAAACTTCACCTCTCATACTTTGGACATATTGTCAGGAGGGAGCAGTCACTGGAGAAAGGATATCATGTTTGGTAAGGTGGAGAGTCAGTGAAAAAGAGGAAGACCCCCTATGAGATGGATTGGCCAAGTTGCAGCATCAATGGACTCAAGCGTGGCATCAGTAGTGAGGTTGGCCCGGGATCAGGCAGTGTTTCGTTCTGCTGTGCATAGGATCACTATGAGTTGGTACCGACTCGATGGCACCTAACAACAACAAGATGAGTTCTTATGTGGTGCTATGTGTTAATTCACTAGATTGCAAGGTTTGTTTGAACCTCAAGGTTGGCAGTTTAAACTTACTATCCGCTCCTCGGAAACTCTATCCAGGGTTACTGTGAGTCCGAACAGACTTGACAACACTTTACAAAAACAAGAAGATTGAGGTAAAGGTAGATTCCTGGTGTGGTGCTGCAGGATAAGGCATGGGACTGAAAGATCAGTTTGAACCCACAGATCAGTAATTCAAACTCACCAGCTGCTCCTCAGAAACAGGGTCGCTATGAATCAGAACATAATCGATGGCACTTAACGAAAGCAAAACCAACAACAAAGATGAGGTAAAAAGGATAAAATACTATCTTTCACCGTTTCTATCAAGCTCTGGTAGCGTAGTGGTTACGAATCGGGCTGCGAACCTTAAGGTCAGTGGTTCGAAACTACCAGCTGCTCCGCGGGAGAAAGATGAGGCTTT
>NW_006408819.1:968598-975262 GCF_000296735.1 Chrysochloris asiatica
CCAGAAAACAATGGATTTCTGGATTCCCTTCAAATTCCCCAGCTGTAAACCCTCCAATCCTCCAAACATAGCTTTATATTTGTTTCAGAGTTCCAACACTATCTCATGAGCCCTCTTGGCCCGGTGTTCTGTGTTGTTGTTGACCAAACTCTGACGGAACTTAGGATTTAATTTTCGGCTTATTTCCTTTTTTTGTCTGCTTGTCCTGCCCCACAATCCCCGTTCAGGCCTTTTTTTCTAGTGGTAAACAGTTCAGGGCTGGCTGTGGCCATTTGGTTTTAATTAGAAACTGTCTCTTTAAATTTCCTCCATCTGATTAGGTCCAAGTATATAGTCATCTTATGTTGTTTAAAAATATATTTGCAATGAATAAGTCATCGATTTTGAAAAATTTGATCATGGAACCTCTAACGTCATTTTTATCACCAATGCCATAGTTTTCAAGTACTGATTCTTCTTCCTCTTTGTTTCCAACCTTTGCATTCCAGTTGCTAGTAATTATCAATACATCTTGATTACATGTTTGAGCAATTCCAGACTGAAGAAGTTGGTAGAATTCTTAAATTTCATCATCATTGGCTTTAGTGGTTAATGTGTAAACTTGAATAATAACGGTATTAACTGGTTTTCCTTTTTTTGTTGCTGTTAAGTGCCATAAAGTACCTCTTTTGTTTAGGTATGTGGATATTATCTTATGACAGACAGCATTGTAAGGTAGATCTTGAAATGTCCTATTTGCTGATGAATGTGATACCATTCCTTTTCAATTTGTTCTTCCCAGCATAGTCTACCATAGGATTGGCAGATTCAAAATGGCCAATACAAGTCCATCTCAGCTCACTATTTCCTAGGATATCGATCTTTAAATGTTCTGTTTCATTTTTGGCAACTTCAAATTGCCCTAGATTCATACTTTGTACATTCCAAGTTCCATTATTAATGGATCTTTATAGCTGTTTCTGGCGTCCTGGTGCAGTCTTTTCAACTACAATGTCAGTGGTTCACGCTTATCAGCTTCTCCTTGGAAACCCTATACAGGAAACCCAATGGGTTGGAATTGACTCAACGGCACTTAATAATAACAACAACAACAATAACAATAGATGTTTCTAATCATGTTGAGTTGTGCCCCATCAATAAATGAAGTTCCCAAATGCCTTACTCCAAACACGCCATCATGGTCCACTGTACTTTGAGAAAGCAAATCTTACCCGACAATAGAGTGCCTTCCAACCTGTAGAACTCATCTTCTGGCAATAATTCTGAATAATACTCTGATGCCATTCATCATGTTCCAATATCCAGTATTCAGGTGCTATCTGACAGTGTTCCATTGCTATTCCTTAAGCTTTTAGTAACTAACCATTCAGAAATAATCTGCCTCTCCTTCTTCCTGGTCTGTGTTGATCTGGAAGCTGTCCTGAATCCTGCTGCTATTTGAAATACCCATGGTATAAGTTCCAGTATCACAGCACTCAAGTTACCACAATACATCAAACTGGCAACAAATGGTGGCCTTCTTTCGATATCTTCCCACAACTACCTTGCACTTAGCAAATATTTACTCAAAGATTTTTTATTCTGTTTCCATCAAGCCAGTTCTGACTCTTGGCAACCCCATGTGTTACAGAATAGAACTCAGCTCCATAGTGTTGTATTGGCTGCAGTCTTTATAGAAGCAGATTACCAGGATTTTCTCCATGATGCTTCTGGTGATTTCAGACTACTATCTTTTAGGTTTGTAGTTGAGTGTCAAACAGGAACTTTATTGCTCAAAGATATGTGGTTGTTAAGTGCTGTTGAGTGGGTTTCGACTGATAGCGCCCCTGTATAGGGTTTCCAAGGAGCAACTGGTGGGTTTGAACTGCTAATCTTGCAGTTCAAATGACCTTGTTGTCCAGAGCTTATCCTATAGGGCTCCACTGCTCAGAGATAACCATAGATGATTAAGGTGTATCTTACATGACTCAATGATTCCTGAAGGACCTAAGAAGACATTTGTGAATCCTTGAGCACATCACAAAAATCCCATGAGTTATTTTCTTTGAAACAGGGATAATAATGCCTGAAATATGTCTGTATCACTATGGAGAGCAAATGGAATCCAAACAATTATCAGTTACAGACAACTAGGGACTCTGGTTCCTAAATGTTAGGTACAGACCTGAATAAGATTATCAATTTGAATGTGCTTTGAAAGTTTAACATGCTATGGACTTCTCATGACCAGCATAATGATAGTAATAATACAATGAATCTCCTGTGCCAACTTAGACCCTGGATTCTGTAATTTGCCAATAAATATTTCCCTGGTTTATCCATTTCCTAGGACTGCCATAACAAAGAACCACAAATTGAGCAACTTATCAGAACAGAAAGTTCTTTACTCACAGTTTTTTTAAACTAGAAATCCAGATTTAGGGTGTTGGTCTGTTAATTGCTTCTGAGACTGAGGGAGAATCTGTTACATCCCTCTTCCCTAGCTTTTGAAAGGTCCAAATGTTCCTGAGTTTGCAAATTGCAGAATCACATGGCCATTATCCCTCTCTGTGTCTCTTCTCCTAGTTTATAACGCACAACACAGACTGGAAAAAATATTGAAGTTGTCAATGACTTCATTTTGCTTGGAGCAACCATCAATACTCATGGAAGTACCAGTCAAGAAATCAAATGATGTTATTGCATTGGGCAAATCTGCTGCACAATACCTCTTTAAAGTGTTGAAGAGCAAAGATGTCAGTTTGAGGACTAAGGTGCCCATGACTCAAGCCATAATATGTTCAAAAACCTCATATGCATGTGAAAGTTGAACAGTGAATAAGGAAGACGATAGAAGAATTGATGGGTGCATTTGAGTTATGGCATTGGAGGAGAATGTTGAAAGTACCATGGACTGCCAAAAGAACAAGTAAATCTGTGTTGGAAGAAGTACAGAGTGCTCCTTGGAAACTAGAATGGCCAGACTTTGTCTCTTATACTTTGGACATGTTGTCAGGAGGGAGCAGTCACTGGAGAAGGATATGTTTTCTAACGTGGAGGGTCAAAGAAAAAGAATAGACCACTAATGAAATGGATTGGCACAGTGGCAGAATCATGGGCTCAAGTGTAGTAGCAATGGTGAGGTTGGCCTAGGACCAGGCAGTGTTTCGTTCTATTGTATATAGGGTCGCTATGAGTTGGTACCAAACGAATTGCACTTAACAACAACTCAAATTGGAATAGGACCCACCCTACTCCAATTTGACCTCCTGTTAACCTAGAGGTCCATGTGTAAAGTGGTCTTTAGACCATTTTTAAAGAACTACTTCCAAATAAAATCACATTCACAGGTACCAGAGAAGCAGTGTTAGGCAGCAATGGTCTAGGAAAGCTATCCACTTGCTAGATAGAATATTGCTTCCTGATAATGCTGTGATAGCGTAGGGGTTGAGAAGAATGAGAGATGGAGACTATATGCTTATGATTCCTTATTAGCATTTCTTATATTTATTGTCTCAACAAGATATTTCTACAATATCCCTGCCCCCCTTCTTCTTCTTTGGTGATTGTGTAGGAAATGAGAATTATTCTAAAGCTGAATATTCAAGTTTCATTAGGCAAAGTACCTGGTCCCTGAAAAGTTATGAGCAGGAGTGGCTGTTTAGGGAAAGAGGCTACTGGATGAATGGGTAGCACTAGGATTAGTGACCACCTTCTCAATTTGTTAAAAGTACTGAAGGAATAGCTTGAATTAGGCCTGATAAAACCAGGAGTTACAAAGTTCAGCTGGAAATAGTTCAACACAGCCAGTTTTCAAAGAACTCTGAATTTTTGTTGCATGATTCCCATTTCTGTATAGAAGGGTACTCTCTAGACCAAGGGAAGTTAAGGTTAAATATTTTTAGAGAAATCAATATGCTTAGTAAACCTGTAACCCAAATAAAATCCACTGCCACCAAGCTGATTCGAATGCATAGTGACCCTACAGAACAAAGTAGAACTGATTCCGTAGGGTTCCTGTACATATTTACAGGAACAGACAGTTTCATCTTTTCTCTACAGAGTGGCTGATGGTTTTGAACTGCTTGACCTTAAATTTAGCAGCCCAATACTTAACCAACTACACCCCCTGGTCTTCTCAACAAATCCAGTTGTTGTTGTTAAGTGCCATCAAGTAGATTCTGACCCATAGTGACCTTGTATAGGCTTTCTGCTGAGCGGGTGGTGAGCTTGAACTAGCGAACTTGAGGTTCAAATGGACTTTGCAGCCCAGCACAATAACCCACAACACCACACCAGGACTCCAGTTGAAAGTTACTTGTTGTCAATTTGGATAAAAATGGAAGACTTAACTGTAAGAAATAGAATTAAATATAAATATAAAGATGCAGATAGGTAGTGTACTATTTCAAAAGATATTATGGAGTACCTTCTATTTCATGATATGAAAATCAGGCAAATATATTAAATGAAAAAGAAAACTATTGACATTTGTTCTTCATCGATATAGATACTAAAATCCTTCATCAATATAGATAACAATACATAAAAAGAAATAATACATTTGCCACATGGTATTTACATCATAAATAAATATTGGATTATCATTTGAAAATCAATGTAATTCAGCATAGAGCAGAATAAAGGAGAACAAAACTAGAATCTCCTCAGCAGATGCAGAAAAACCTACTAGCAAATTGCAATGTCCATTTATAATATTAACTCTCAGCAAAAAAGGATTTAACGGAATTTCTTCAATATGCTAAATGGCATTTATGAAAAGCTCATAGCCAGCATGATATTTAATGGTGAAAGACTGAATACTTCCCTCCTAAGATGTGTTCTTCTTCCTAGTCTAGGAAGAAAGAGTGACTAACTACTTCCAAATATTTAGTCACTGAAAACCTTATGAATAGCAGAGAAATACTGTCAGGTATACAGGCGGAAAATGAGTCCCCCAGGTTGGAAGGCACTCAAAATGCGACTGGGGAAGAGCTGCCTCCTCAAAGTAGAGATGCCTGTGATGACACAAATGGAGTAAAGCCCATGGGAGAAAAGCCTGTGGGACCTTCATTTTCTGATGGGGCACAACTCAAAATGACAAGAAACAGCTGTAAACATCCACTGAAAATCAGAACATGGACTATATGAAGTATGAATCTGGGAAAATTAGAAGTTGTCAAAAATGAAATGGAACAAATAAACATTGATATCTTAGGCATTACTGAGCTGAAATGGACTGGTATTGGCCATTTTGAATCTGATGCCAGAAATGACAAATTGAAGAGGAATGGTGTTGCATTCATTGTCAAAAAGAACATATCCAGATCAGTCATGAGGAATGCTGTCTGTGATAGGATAATATCTATGCGCCTACAGGGAAGCCCAGTTAATACCACTATTACTCAAATTTATGCACCAACCACCAAAGCCAGTGAAGATGAAATAGAAGAATTCTACCAACTTCTTCAATCTGAAATTGATCAAACATGCAATCAAGATGTATTAATCATTACCGGTGATTGGAATGCAAAGTTTGGGATCAGTAGTTGGAAAATATGGCCTTGGTGATAGAAATGATGCTGGAGGACGCATGATAGAATTCTGCAAAACCAATGAATTGTTCATTTCAAATACCTTCTTTAGATAGCATAAGAGACAACTATACACATGGACCTCACCAGATGGAATACATAAAAATCAAATTGACTACATCTGCGGAAAGAGACAATGGAAAACTCCAGGGTCAGACTGTGGAACAGACCATCAATTACTGATATGCAAATTCAAACTGAAGCTGAAGAAAATGAACACAAGGCCACGTGAGCCAAAATATGACCTTGAATATATCCCACCTGAATTTAGAGATCATATGAAGAACAGATTTGATACATTAAACATTAAAGACGGAAGACCAGAAGAGTTGTGGGATGACATTAAGAACATCATACATGAAGAAAGCAAACAGGCATTAAGAAGACAAGAAAGAAGGAAAGGTCAAAATGGATGTCAGAAGAGACACTGAAACTTGCTCTCCAGCGTAGAGATGTTAAAGCAAATGGAAGAAATTACAAGGTACAAGAGATGAACAGAAAATTTCAAAGATCAACTCAAGAAGATAGAGCCAAATATTATAAAATGTGCAAAGATCTGAAATCAGAAAACCAAAAAGGAAGAACATGCTCAGAATTTCTCAAGCTGGGAGAAATGAAGAAAAAAATCAAGCCTCGGCTTTCGTTATTGAAAGATTTTCTGGGCAAATTATTGAATGATGCAGAAAGCATCAAGAGAAGATAGAAGGAATACACGGAGACACTGTACCAGAAGGAAATGGTTAATGTTCAGCCGTTTCAAGAGGTAGCATATGATCAAGAGCCAATGATACTTAGGGAGGAAGTCCACGGTGCATTGAAGGAATTGTCAAAGAACAAGGCACCAAGAATTGATGAAATAAAAATTGAAATCTTTCAAGAAAATGAGGCAGCACAGGAGGCCAAGAAATTTGGAAGACAACTATCTGGCCAACTAATTGGAAGAGATCCGTATTTGTGCCCATTCCAAAGAGAGGTGACCCAACGTAATACGGAAATCATTGAACAATCTCTTTGATATCCCATGTGAGTAAAATTTTACTAAAGGTAATAAAGTAACGGCTGCAAGCATGCATTGACAGAGAACTTCCAGA
>NW_006408819.1:976993-985874 GCF_000296735.1 Chrysochloris asiatica
ACAACAACAACACATCAAACTTTATATAGGAAGTTTTAGCCAGTAAAATAAAGGAAGAAAACAAAATAAAATAAAGGACAACTGCCTTTATTAGTCGTCATCATGATTGTTAACATAAAAAATCCCAAGGAATTTATCAAAAAAAGCTACCAAAAGTTATGATTGAATTTAGCATGTTCACAGAATACAAGATCAATGTACAGAAGTCAAGTATTTGTGTATATATGAAAAAATGAAAAAAAAAAACAAAAAACTTTCACAATAGCATGAAAACACAAAGTACTAGTATATTAATGTGACAAATAGTTGTAAGACATTTCATAGAAAATGACATATATGGAAGGAGGCTTAACATCACTAATTGTCATGGAAATACCACTACACACCTACTAGAATGACTACAATCCAAAGAGACTGGCAAAAGCCAAGTGATGGTAAGGATATAGCTAGTAGTTGCTTATGGCCAGGGCCTGGGGACTGGAGGACCGACTGCAAAGGGGCATGAGGAGAAGTTTGGGGGGTTATGGAAATGCTATCTATTTTGATCTGATGGTAGTTACATGGGTGTATACATTTGTCAAAATTCATCAATTCATATGATTTTAAACAATGAATTTTATTATATGTAGGAGACCATGGTGACTCTGTAGGATAAACAGCACAAGGTGGGCAATTTGAGCTCAATATCTGTTCCTTTGGAGAACGATGAAGCTTTCTGCCCCTGGAAAGATTCACAGCCTCGGAAACTCTATACAATGTTGTCGTGAGATGGAAGTGAGACACACATAGCAACCTCAACATTATATGTAAACTGTACCTTAATAAATTTTTATTTTTTTCATATATAAACTAGAAAGCAGAAGATGTTTATATGTGGCATGGTGATGTTTTCCTAAGGTTCTATTGGGCAGTCTTGCCTATAAAGATGTAACATTTCAGGTGGATGCCCGATCTGAAGGTCATTTCTCCAAAATTTCATAGAGGAAATTCCAACAAACTACTTACTTGGTCTTGGGTACCTTGGTCTTTTATTTCCATGGCTTTAATTTCTAAGTAAGTTTGAAAAACAGCAGTGTTCACCCACATCTTAAAATTCAAGGCTTTGTCAGAACTGGAAAGCCTCTCCTTATGTAAACAAGTAAGTAACAGTAAAAGTAAGAATTCTGCTCTAACTACTTTGAGCCATAAACTTCACCTAGAAAGGCGTACCTTAACTATGTATGTACCTTTCCTGTACTATGAAATGAGAATACTCTGATCTAGAAGTCATGATAGAATTAAATTCTCAGGTTTTGTCCAAATATATATGTGATCCCAGGAAAGTCCTTCTCCATTCTATTTTCACGTTTCTAAAAAGAGGAATCATAGGCCTCATAAGGAGCTTTCCATCAGACAGCAAGTTTTCAGTTTTAATAGTATTCACAGCGCTACAACATCTACTTTTTCAGCCTAATGTACAACTTCTTTCTATATGGTCCAAGTGGTGTTAACTACTTTTATTCATACATTCATTCATTTAGAAGCCATTTTTAATTCCTGCTATGTGACGTATTTCATTAGGCAAATTTGCTACACACGACCTTTTTAAAGTGTTGAAGAACAAAGATGTCAGCTTGAGGACTAAGGTGCGCCTGTCCCAAGTCATGGTATTTTCAGTAACTTCATATGCATGCAGAAGCTGGACAGTGAATAAAGAAGACCATAGAAGAATTGATGCTTTTGAGTTATGGTGTTGGAGGAGAATATTGAAAGTGCCATGGGCTGCCAAAAGGACCAATAGATTTATTTTGGAAGAAGTGCAGCCAGAGTGCTCCATGGAGGCCAAGATGGCCAAACTTCGTCTCTCATACTTCAGACATATTGTCCGGAGGGAGCAGTCTCTGGAGAAGGACATCATGTTTGGTAAGGTGTAGGGTCAGAGAAAAAGAGGAAGACCCCCAATGAGATGGATTGGCCAAGAGGCAGGATCAATGGACTCAAGTGTGGCAATAGTGGTAAGGTTGGCTCAAGATCAGGCAGTGTTTCATTCTGCCGTGTGTAAGGTCGCTATGAGTCAGTACTGACTCAATAGCACCTAACAACAACAACAATATGCCCACCACTGTACTGCTTAATGGGGATACAGCAGTGAACAGAAAGTACGAGTTGTGTCTATATGATCTCACATTCTTAAATGGATGGGATTAGAATTCGAAGCCAAGTCCATCTGATTCCAAAGGGCACACCCTGACCACTTTACTACATTTCTAATACGTGGCTATAAGTTCCAAGTTAGTGACCAAAAGGAAAGTGGGGCTTATTCTTTGTCCGATACAGTGTTTCGAATTCTCAGTTCTTCATAGTTTCGAGTTCTTCATAGTTCTGATCACAGTTTGTATGTACATACACACATATACTTATTTTTCTCCCTCCATTAGAAAGAAAAGACACTAAGGCTCTGTACCAAGCTTGTCATTTCCACCACTATAACTGAACACAGGAACTGGCACATTATAGGATTTTATAAAAACTATTTCTGAGAGGGAGAAAAGTGGAAAGGAGGAAAGGATATTAAACCACCTTGTAAGATGAGAGAATACTGCTTCCAGGACCTCCCACCTGGGTATGTGGACAGGGTAAATCAGACCCCATACAGATTCCCATTGAGGAATCCATTCTAGTGCTCCCACATGTTGGAAAAGAATGAGCTATTCAGATTTGCCCTCAGAGGTCTCTGGTGTCCTCCTTTACTGTTAAATTTTCTGTTGTGTGTATGTACTTTAAGAGTCATCTTTTTCAGTTGCTGTGAGCAACAGAACCATCTTTTGTGTCTGTCATTATCAGGGTAAAGACATTCTTTCTATACATGTCTCCTTTCCAGTGCAATCTTTAAATTGGTTGACTTGCATGATAGCCTGCTGAGAAGAATCAGGATTATTAACCCAATTTCAGAGATAACTAAACTGTGATCAGGAGAGAATGAGTCAGTGCCCTGGTGTTTCCAGGCTTCTTGGGGGCTGATTAAGGGATCACATTTAGACAAGAAAAGTTATACTTATTTTTCTAAAGGTGGCAGGATAGGATTCTGGGCTGATCTAAATATCTCCATACCATGCACTACTTTGAGAGGCTTCCTAGTCCACTGAATCTATCCATTGTGCTCATAAAGACTTGTGTCTCAGTGAATCTAAACAAATAAATCTACTGTGATTCTTAGGAGCACTCTTTTGGTGGAGAATAGGAATTGAGCTCCGTGTTGAATACTGTTTGCTTTAGTTTAATTTCATTTTCTCTTCTCTTCTCTTTTAGGTTAACAATTCATGCGGAATGCCCCATGCATTTGGAAGATTTCCCCATGGATGTACATGCCTGCCCACTGAAGTTTGGAAGCTGTGCGTATTTTCTCCCGTTTTGCTTACCCAATCTTCTTCCAAAGAAACTGTAATATTTTCAATTTTCCTCCTAGGAGTTTCTAAAGCTGAGATTTTTACCAAGGGTAGTATGGATGAAAGGCAGGGAGAATGGATATGAGTGTTACTAACTGAAGACGAGCAGAAAACATGCCCTTTAATAGTGTTTTCTTTCTAAACAACAAACCTTATTTCGCCATCTCAGACTAATTTCTCTGTCATTAACATGGTGTTTTTATTATTTGAAATATCCATTCTACCTGTATTCTAATTTACTTCTCTTCAGTTCTCAAGAGTAAATGGTAGGCAAGATGAGACTCTACATGAAGTAGACAGTGCATTTGAAAAGACCCAACTAATTACATGTTGCATATTATTTTCAGTCACTAATTCACCAAATAATTTAAGATTGCCACTTGTGTACCAGACTCTATTTTAGGAGCTTGGAATGTACCCTGTCCTTGTGGAGCATATATTATAGTGGTGAGAATGATGACAAAGAAAAAATCAAGTATAAGTAAAGTATTAAAATGATATACTATGTCATTAGATGAGAAACGAAATGGGAAAAAATAAAAGTACTGCAACTACAGGGCATAAACATTTCCATTGCATTTTATGATAGAAGTAATCAGGACAGTCCTCTGCAAAAAGATAACATTTCAGCAAAATTTTTACTAAGGTACAGGAAATTGCAAATGCAGACATCTGAGGAAATAGTACTCCAGGAAAAGGAAACAATCAGATTCAAAGACCTTGTAAAATGCACTATATATGTGTGTGTGTGCATGTGTGTGCGCGCGTGCATCATTTTATTTTATTTTATTATTTTTATTGTGAATTGAGTGATAGTTTACATGGGAGAACATTGGTTTTACACTCATCATTTCTTTGCAAACACTACAATCCCCTCCGTGCATGATCATTCAACAGTATTTGTTTCCATTCTCTCTGCTGTTTATTTATTTATAGAGTGGGGAGGGGAGGATGTACACAAAACCACTCAGGAATAATAATTTAAACAATCAAAGGGCACATTCTGCAAGCCTGTTTCTTGGCTGCCAGCACATAGTCTTTCTCTTTCCATGAGTCTAGAGACTTCAGCTGCTCTTCTCTCCGTGTCCTCATCTCTGCCTTCATTTTGGTGTCACTGAATAGACTCTATCTCTGGAGAGAGTCCCACATTCCATTCACACTCTTCTCCCTTCATGGTCCTAGAATCTTCTGTTTCTGGAATGTAAGATTAACTACTCCACCTTTTTTGTTATAAAATGTCTACCTTTACAGTTGTGGCAACCGTAATTAGCCATGATAACAATTATTCACTATTGAGTCATAAGAATCTTATCCCTATCTCCTTTTACCAGATCCATCTAGATAAGATGAAAACTATTCAGTGGGGATTCTACCTTGCTCTGCACACTCTGAAACTCCACTCCCTCTTGAAAACTTGTAAGCCAGTCACTTTGTGCCTTTATAGCCCCCCAACCCCATTTTAGGTAGCCAGTGTCTAAGTTGCCCATCCCTATCTACCCTGTATACAGAGGGGATAGCACTGACACTTGATTTGAAGATTCCTTCCCTCTCGGTTGGTATTTTGAGCTACTACATCAAGTTCATCACATTTTAGCAATTTGCATTTTTTTTTAATCAAAAAAAATTTTTTTTGGTCTTTCTTTATTTGAGTTCTGGTCATCAAACCATTGAGGCTAAGTCAAATGAGTACTATTTACAAGTTTGGGCATTATGTGCATTTCACTTCATATCAGCTGGACTCTTTACTCTCAGCTCTAGCCCTCTGTAGCTATGTCCTCGTCCATGGACTCAAGAGTCCCCAGGTCTAACCACACTTTGGACCAACCAGCCCTTCCTCTTCTCTCTCTCATCTCCAGGTCAACGGGAGTCTATGGAATGCGTTTGTACTCCGCTTATTTCTTCATTGCTTTCCGCCTCTTCCACTTACATGTTGACCAATGTAGTCACCAGCAATCTTACATGTCTATTCATGTGTTCTCTTTGAGTTCCATTCTTAGGGGATTTGTCCTGAAGGGACTTGATTGCTTGCCTTAATGGATCCCTGGTGAACAACTTTCTTATTTTTGTAGTAGCGAATCATGTAACCAATCGTTCTGCCATTTTTGTTTTGCATTTTTCCTGCTGGGCTTTCTTTCAAGAAATATCTTCTGTTCCAGCTGGTCTGCTTGTCCTTTCCAGTGAGAATGCCCCACCTCAGAAGGCTCTGGATAGGGCTCATGATTCCACCTAAGGTCCTATACTCTGCAAAGGCTCCACAAGAATCCTATTTTACTGGGCAAGTTCTAGAATCCCCTTTAGGTATGCCAATCAATTTATAGGCTGAAGACGGGCTTATAAGCTTTCTGAAATCATGTTTCCTGGTATTCCTTTATATCCCATTCAAGTGTCTATTTTACAATAGTAGGCAAGGGAAGCAAATATTCATAAGACAGTCAAGCAGCTTAACATTTTTTGCCCTTCCTTTTCCCATTCAGACTATGTCTCTATCCCTGTATCACAGAGCCCTATTGTTCCAAGGTATCATACATCACTATTTACCTCTGCCCTATTTAGCTCTAGAGCTGCATAATTCTGTTGAAAGTTTTCAATTTGTATTCCATCAATTCACGGACACTTGTTCCTTGCCAGTGCCTTCAGTGCAGCTTGAACTTTTGTATCATTGGCTTTTGATCATATGTTATTTCTTGAAATGATTTAGTATAACTCTTTGTACTCCTTTAATCTTTATCTGATGCTGTTGTTAGGTGCCATCTAGTTTGTTCTGACTCATAGCAATGCTGTGGACAACAGAACAAAACTACCCAGTCTTGTGTCATCCTCACAATTGTTTGAGTCCTTTGCTGCTGCCACTTTGTCAATTCATCTCATTGGGAGTCTTCGTCTGGTACACTGACCTTCCACTTTACTAAGCATGATGTACTTCTCCAGGGACTGGCCCTCCTGATAACCTGTCCAAAATAAGAGAGACAAAGTCTCATCATCCTGGCTTCTAAGAAACATTCTGGCTGTACTTCTTACAATACAGATTTGTTTGTTTTTCTGGCAGTCCGTGGTACTTTCAGTATTCTTCTCCAACACCATAATGCAGAAGCACCAATTCTTCTATGGTCTTCCTTATTCATTGTCCAACTGTCACATGCATACATGGCTGTTGAAAATACCATTGCTTGGGTTAGGTGCACCTTATTCCTCATACTTACATCTCTGCTCTTGAATATTTTAAAGAGGTCTTTTGCAGCAGATTTGCCTAATGCAATTAATCATTTTATTTCTTAGCTGCTGCTTGCATGAGTGTTAATTAGGAGCCAAGCAAAAAACAAAACAAAACAAAAAAACTTTGACAACTGTAGTCTTTTCTCCATTTATCATGATGTTGGTGTGGCATTGCAGGATAATGCACTTAAACACAAGGTTGGTTTATGCTGCAAGATTGGTTTGTTAAAACCCACTAGCTGCTCCTTGGAAACCCTAGACATGGTCACTGTGAGTTGGAACTGTCTCAAAGGCACATAACAACAACAACAACATCATGATGTTATTTCTTGGTCCAGTTGTGAGGATTTTTGTTTTCTTTACATTGAGGTGTGATCCATAATGAAGGTTGTGATCTTTATGTTCATCAGTAAGTATTTTAAGTACTCTTCACTTCCAGTAAGCAAGGTTGTATCAACTGCATATCACAAGTTGTTAATGAGCTTTCCTCCAATTCTGATGCTATGTTTTTCTTTTTATAATCCAATTTCTTAGATATTTGCTCAGCACACAGAATGAATAAATATATTCAAAGGATACAACCTTGCACACACCTTTCCTGGTTTAAAAACATTCTGCTCTCCGTTGTTCTGTTAGATCAACTGCCTCATGCTCTATGTACAAGTTCCTTGTCAGTACAAGTTCCTTGTCAGCACAATTAACTGTCTGGAATGTCCATTATGTGAAATGCTATCCATACTTTGACATGATCCACTCAGTCAAAAGTCTTTGCACAGTCAATAAAGCACAAGTAAATATCATTCTGGTAGTCTCTGCTTTCAGCCAAGCTCTATCTGATGTCAGAAATCGTATCCCTATATTCATGTCCTCTTCTAATTCTAGCTTGAATTTCTGGCAGTTCTCTGTTCATGTACTTCTACATTCAGTATTGTATTATCTTCGGCAAAACTTTACTTGCATGAAATATTACTGATATGGTTCAATGATATCCGCATTCTCTTGCATAACCTCTTTGGAATGGACACAAATATGGATCCTTTCTAATTAGCTGGCCAGGTATCTGTCTTCCAATTTTCTTGACATATATGAGTGAATGTCTCCAATGCTATGTCAGTGTGTTGAAAGATTTTCATTTGTATCTGGAGCACTGTTTGTGCTGATGACTTCAGACTTCAGTGCATCTTGGAATTCTTCCTTGGGTACTATCGGTTATTGATCATATGCTAAATCTTCAAATGGTTGAACAAAGACCCTTTTTAAAAAAAAAATTTGGTACTGGATTCTGTGCATAAATTCTATCGTCTTGATAATTTCTGCATCATTCAATATTTTGCCCAAGAATCCTGTAATATTTAAAGTCGAGGTCTGAATCTTTCTTCAGTTCTTTCAGATGGATAAATGTTGGGAATGTTCTTACCTTTTTGGGTTTTAGCTCCATGTCTTTGCATGTTGCATTATAATATTTTAGTTTTTCTTATTTAGCCACCCTTTAGAATTTTCTGTTCACCTTTTACCTCCTTATTTCCATTTGTTTTAGCTTTGCTATGCTCAAGAGCAAATGTCAGAGTCTCTTCCAACATCCATTTTTGCCTTTTCTTTTAATGACCTTTACTTGCTTCTTGTATGAATTTCTTGATGTCATCCCACACTCTTCCTGTCTTTGGTCATTACTGTCTAATGCATCAAATCTGTTCTTGAGATGGTCTCTAAATTCAGGTGGGATGCATTCAAGATCATGTTTTAGCTCTTGAGGACTTGTATTGGTTTATTTCAGCTTCATCCTAAACTTGCATGTGAACAATTGATGGTCTGTTTCACAGTCTGCACCTGGTCTTGTTTTAGCGGATAATATGGAGCTTTACTACTGTTTCCACAGGTGTAGTCAATTTGATTTCTGTATATTCCATCTGGAGAGGTCAATTGTATGTTGTTTTAAAAAGATAATAGCAACGAATGTTATTAGTCTTGCCTACTCTCTAGCATCATTTCTATCACCAAGGTCACATTTTCCAACTAACTATCCTTCCTCTTTATTTCCAGTCTTCAAATTCCAATCACCAGTAATTATCAATGCATCTTGACTGAATGTTTGATCAATTTCAGCTTGAAAAAACTGTTTTTTGTTGTTGTCAAATACCATTGAATCAGTTGACTCATAGCAACCCTTTATGGGACTTCCAAGAATCAGCTAGTGGGTTTGTACCATTAACCTTGTGGTTAGCAGTCCTGTGCTTATCCTACAG
>NW_006408819.1:985974-987140 GCF_000296735.1 Chrysochloris asiatica
CTTTCTACTCCCGTAAAGATTTACACCCTCGGAAACCCTGTACAGGGTCGCTATGGGTCGGAACCGACTCGACGGCACTTAACAACAACAACAACATGATTGTCATGTTGTCCAATGCTTTCTGCATTCCATTGAGTCACCTCTCTTTGGAATGCTCACAAATATAGATGTCTTCCTATCAGTTGACTAGGTAGCTAGCTGTCTTCCAAGTTTCTTGACATAGATTAATGAGTGCCTCCAGTGTCACATCATTTTGTTGAAAGATTTCAATTTGTATTCCATCAATTCCTAGAGCTTTGTTTTTTGCCAATGCCTTCAGTGTACCTCACATTTCTTCCTTCAGTACCCTTGGAACTTGACCATATGCTATCTCATGAAATCATTGAACATCATCCATTTACTTTTGGTATAGTGATTCTGTTTATTCCTTTCATTATTATTATTTTTTTTTGATGCTTTCTTTATCATTCAATATTTTGCCCATAGAATCCTTCAATATTACATGTTGAGGCTTGATTTTTTTGTTTAGTTCTTTCAGCTTGAGAAACGCTGAGTGTGTCCTTCCCTTTCCGTTTTCTAACTCCAGTTCTTTGTACATTTCATTATAACATTTTACTTAGTCTTCTTAAGCTGACCTTTGAAATTTTCCATTCAGCTCCTTTACTTCCTCATTTCTTCCATTCATTTGAGCATCTCTACACTGAAGAGTAAGTTTCAGAGTTTATTCTGACATCCATTTTGGTCTTTTCCTTCTTTCTTGTCTTCTTAATAACCTTTTGCTTTTTTCCTGTATGTTGCTCTAGATGCCATCCCACTACTCTTCTGGTTTTTTATCTTTAGAGTCTAATTAATCAAATCTGTTTTGTGATGGTCTGTAAATTCAGAAGGGTCATGTTCAAGGTCTTATTTTGGCTCTTGTGGACTTGCTTTAATTCTCTTCAGCTTCAGCGTGAACTTGCATATGAGTAATTGATGGTCTGCTTCACAGATGGTCTGGCGTAATTTTGGCTGATGATATGGAACTTTTAAGCAGTCTTTACCTATAGATACAGTCAATTTAATTTCTGATTGTTGTTGTTGTTGTTGTTGTCATGTGCCATCGAGTCGGAACCAACTCATAGTGACCCCATGCACAGTAGAACGAAACAATGTCTGATCCTGGGCCA
>NW_006408819.1:995168-997345 GCF_000296735.1 Chrysochloris asiatica
CTCCATCCCCTTAGTCGTTTAAGCAAAATCAAAGGTGATGAAGAGGATTTTATGAAATGAGTCATAACCAGAGATGAGTCTTGTATTGACCTATGCAACCCAGACAGCAAATACCAATCAAAACAGTGGTTTTCAAGAGGATCTGCTGGGCCAGGCCAGTTCAATGCAAGGCTGAGAGGTCAGCTCAGAAGGTTATGGTGACTTTTCTGGGAAGTTCAAAAGGGTCATATTGATCTTTTTTTTTTTTTTTCAAGGTACACAGGATGATCGTGATGGCTGGTTTTTAAAAAATTAAACTGCGTTTGTGAGGAAAAGATCTGGAACAATATACTGGGGAATTTTTTCCATCACAACAAATTACCTACTTATTTTTACAAAGTTGCAAGGGCTGTCCTATGAGAATTACATTTTGAAAAATATCCTATCCACCCCACGGCCTTGGTCTTGCCTCATCAGACTTCTTTTATTAAAAAAAAAAAAAAAAGTAAAGGAAAAATTGAAAGAACACAATTTGAGTGTCCAGTGTTGTTGTTAAGTGTCATTGAGTCAGTTCTGACTCATAAGTAACCCTGTATAAGGTATCTGAGGAACAGCTACAGGTCTGAACGAGGACCTTGTGATTCTCAGTCCATTGTTTATCCTATAACACCATACCAGGAGTCCTACAGCATGTCCAAACTGCTATCTTGACATGGTGTGATTTGAAGGAGTCCTGGTATGGTACTGTAGGACAAAGGTCATTTTGAAACTCAAGGTCGGCAGTTCAAACCCACCAGCTGCTCATCAGATACCCCACACAGGGTCTCCATGAGCCAGTCCTACTCAGTGGCATGTCACAACAACAATTTGAAGAACACAGAATTTTCTCAGAAAAATTAAACCCACTCTCATTCAGTCTTTCCAACTCATAGGTTTTGGAGACCATAGATGTTTTTCCCCCATCATTCAACAGTGTTTGCTTCCATTCCCTCTGTTTCTTTTTATTTTTGTTTTTCCTTTTTTTTTGGGGGGGGGGATGTACACAAAAACAGTTAGGAATATATAGTTTAAACAACCAAAGGGCACATTCTGCAAGTCTGCCTCCTGGCTGCCAGCACCCAGTACCTCCTTTTCCATGAGTCCAGAGTCCTCAGGTGCTCCCTCTCTCCATATCCTCATCTCTGCCTCCATCTCTTGTGTTGCTGCTTCTCTGGATAGTGCTCTACATGCCACTTGTGCTCTTCTCCCTTGATGGTCCTAGGATCCTCTTCTTTTGGGCTGTAATATTAACTACTCCCCCATTTTTGTTACAAAACTTCTACCTTTACTGATGAGACAGTCTCAATTAGTCATGATAACAGTTATTCACTATTGAATTATAAGAATCTTGCATCACTTTTCACCGGACCCATATAGACAAGATGAAAACTATTTGGTAGAGACTCTACCTTCCCCCTCACACTCTTAAACTAAAGTCCCTCCTGAAAACTTATAAGCCAGTCACTCCGTGCCTTCATTGCCCCCTCATTTAGGTAGCCAATGTTTAAGTTGCCCGTCCCTATCTACCCTGTATACAAAGGGGATAGGATTGATATTTGATGTGAAGACTCCTTCACTCTCAGTTGGTATTTTGAGCTACTACAACCATAAGTATAGGTCAAGTTCATCAATGTGTAACAATTTATACTCATTTCCTTCATTAAAAATTACTTTTTAAAAAAAATCTTCTTCAAGTCAAGTTCTGATTATCAACCCATCAAGACTAAGTCAAATGGGTAATATCTGAAAGTTTGAGCATTCTTCATATCAGCTGGATGCTTCACCCTCAGCTCTAGCCATCCATGGTTATGTCCTTGTCCATGGGCTCAGGTGTACACAGGTCTCACCACACTTCAGACCAGCACAATGCACATTATTTTCCAGTGCACATGGATCATTCTCCAGAATAGACCATGTTTTAGGCCACAAGACAAGTCTCCATAAATTTACAAATATCAAAATACTACAAAGCATCTTCTAGATCACAGTGCTATCAAATTAGAAATCAACAATAGAAGAACCAAGGAAATCAAGACAAATACATGGAAACTGAACAACACCCTGCTGAAAAGAGACTGGGTAGTAGAAGAAATCAAACGTGAATTTGCAAAATTTCTCAAAATCAATGAGAACTAAAACACAACATACCAAAATCTTTG
>NW_006408819.1:1001721-1016839 GCF_000296735.1 Chrysochloris asiatica
AGTCGAGAGCGGGACCCTACCCAGAGAAACAGAGATGCCTGAGATGGAGACAGAGATGATGACTTGGAGTGATGAAGCAACTGGGGACCTTGGACCCAGAGAGGGAAAGGGACTGTGGGCCGAAAACTGGGGGGAGGCGGGGGAAGTCTAGGAGGCGGGTTTCTGGGATATACCCTTTGGGTGGTTGATGATGCATGGAGGGGATTGGAACTATGGCAATGAGATGATATAAGATGGAATGAATGTAAAACTAAAGTTCTCCCATGTAAACTATCATATAATTCACAATAAAACATTTTTTAAAAATAGTAGATTTGTCTATTTCTTTCTTCAGTTCTGTTAAGGTTAGCTTTATGCATTTGGGGGCTTTTTCATTGGGAGCATTGATATTTATTATGGTTATATCATCTTGTTCAATTGACACTTTAATCATGAAATAGTGTCATTCTTTATCTCTTATGCTGCATTTTGCATTAAAGTTTATTTTATCAGAGATTTGTATTGCCACTCCTGCTTGTTTTTATTGCATTTAGATTGGTATATATATCTTTCCATCCTTTAACCTTTAATCTGTTTTTGTCTTTGCTTGAAAATTGTGTTTCTTGCAGACACCATATTGAAGGATCTTGTTTTCTTGTCCACTTCCCCACTTTCTCTTCACTGGTGCATTTAATCTATTAATAGTCAGTGTAATTTCCTATAGGTATGAATTAATTACTGTCATTGTGTTTGTTTCGTTTTTTGTGGTGCTGTTGGTTTCTTTATTCTGCATGCCTTCCTGTGTTGAGTTCATGCTTTTTGTGCTCTTTCTTGCTAGATTCTTCATAGTTTTAATGTACCCATGATCTTGGATACATTTTTTTGATATGTTGTTAAATATTAATTTTCTTTGAGGTTTCCCTATATTCTATTTACTTTGTCTTATATTTAAAACAGTCTATTTGATCCGTCAATCTACCTGGCCTCCTAACCACCTGAACCTCTTTTTCTATATTTTCCCCTTCTCTGAGTTCCAGGTGGTGTTGCCATGTATGTCTGTTCTTGTTGGTTCTAGTACAAAGAACTCCCTTTAGGGTGTTTTGAAATGATGAGTTGTCTTTGAGAAAGTCCTTTAACTTCTGTTTATCCTGGAATATTTTGATTGCACCATTGTATTTGATTGACAGCTTGGCTGGGTAGACAATTCTTGGTTGGCAGGTTTTTTTCTTTCAGGTTTTTATATATGTATCCCCATTGCCTTCTTGCCTGCCTGGTTTCTGCTGAAAGATCAGAGATTAATCTTATTTTCTTACCTTTGTCAGTAACATTTCTCTTTTCCCTATTTGCTTTCAGGTGTCTCTCCTTGTCTTTGGTTTTGAAAAGCTTGATTATGATAGTCTTGGTGAGTTTCGTTTTTGGATTTTCCTCCCTGGGGTTCACTCAGCTTCTTGAATGCTTATTTTCTCATCTTATATGATGTTAGGGAAATTTTATTCTAGCATCTCTTCAACTGTCTCCTCTGTGGTCTTCCTTTCTGCTCTGGTTACCCTCAGGTTATTCCTCTTCATGTTGTCCCATATGAATCTTAGACTTTCTTCAGATATTTTTATTCTTTGTTCTGCTTGTTCTTCTATCTTAGCAGGATTGAGAGATTTGTCTTTAAGCTTACTGTTTCTAGCTTTGATATTTTCAGTTTTACTCCTTTGCCTTTCAGTGGTTTTTCCATATCTTTTTATTATTATTAATCATATGGATATCTTTTTGCAGGTTTTGAATGGTTTTGAATGTTATATCTATCTTATTTGATTGTTTCTGTAGCACATTCCTGACTTCTTCCTTATTTTTCTCAAGCCAACTGTAGAGCATTTGGATGCACCCAAATATCATTCTCCTTAATTCTTTATCAGGCAGTTCCAGAGTCTGTACTCCTTCCAATGGGAAGTCTAGGTCTATCTCTAGTCATTTGTCTCAGCTATTCTATCCTGTTTCCTGATATGTGACAATATCTTCAGTTGTTTCTTGGACATTTTTATTAATTAGATGCATTTTCAAGAATTAGATGAATGTATGCTGGTGTATTATTATGCTTTCTTATTGCCTCCAGGTAGATGTGATCAGGAGATGAACTTCCCTTTTCACTTCTCTATTACTCAACTCTGAATAATTTTAGCAAGTGTTGGCTATCTGCCTTGTGTCTAGCAGCTGGTATGAACTTTTTCCTGGATGGTGGGATTTAATAGGGTATAATTGTAGCTTGTCTATAATTGTAGCTTTTGCTGTCTTTTATTGGCTAACATAAGGAGAGAAAAATCGCCCCCCTCCACAAGGTAAAAGGGTGACCAAAAACAAAACAAAACGAAAACAGCTTGAACACTAAAGTCTATAATTGCCAAAAAAAAAAAAAAAAGAAGCAGAATATGAGTAAGTCTTTAATGCCCCTTATTTGGCTTCTTTACTTCAAGGCTGCCTGATAAATTTCAAGATGTAACCGTTGCTACTTATGACATAATTCAAGATTTGATTTTTGGCCTTTTTCTTTTTTTGTCTGTCTCCTTTTCTCAAGCTCATTCAGGTGTTTCTCCTAGTGAGAAACAGTCCAGGCTGGCAAGAGCCATTTTTGAAAGCCCTCCCATTTAAAGTTGTTCCTGTTACTCCTCCCCCTTCTTCAATTTTGGGCCCAGTGATCTTTGCTGAGCAGATCTGTGTACATGTGTGGTAGAACCATTCTGAGTTGGGGGTGGGGGGTGTCCACCAGCTCCATCAACAGAGAGGAGGTGTGCAGATCGAGAGTGACAAATGAACAGAAAAAAAAAAAAAATGTTCACACCTTTATCTTCAATGACTGATCAGACCACTACAATGGGAATGCTTCTCTGATCCTGCACCAGCTCTGTCACACCCAAGATGGCTGCTCTAGGACCCTCTGGCAGACACAAATCAGAAAACACCACCCCTGCTTGTTTTTGATTGCTGTTGGTTTGAAATATTTTTTAATTCTTTGATTTTTTAATCTGTTTGTCTTTGTATGTAAGGTGGGTGTCTTTTAGACATCATATTGAAGGATCCTGTTTTTTATCTATTCTTCAATTCTGTTTCATGATTGGTGCATTTAATCTGTTGATGTTCAGTGTAATTATTGATAGGTATGCGTCAATTGCAGCCATTTTGCTATGTGTGTTCTGAATGTGTGGATGTGAAGTTGTTGGTTTCTTTGTTCCACATAATTTTCTGTGCTTATTTAATTTTATTTGTGTGTTTTCTTATCAGTTTCTTAATTATTACTGTTTTTATGTTTAGTAAATTTTCAATATTTTCCATTTTCTTGATTTGATTTGAAAGTTTTTTTCTTTCAGGCTATCCTTTAATAAATTAAGTTCTTCCCCAGTTTAAACATTCTATTTTATCTTGGAATCTACTTGACTTCTTCTCCATTTAGAAGTTTAGTAATTATACTTTCCCTTTTTGCTTTGTGGCCGTGTTCATTATAGATTAATATCTTTGTTTCCCTATTTTCACTCTTGTAAGTTTGTTTTACTTTGTTGTTCTTCTTCATAAGTGCCATCAAATAAGTTTCCAATCATAACACCCTTGTACCGGTTTTTCAAAGAGCAACCGATGGGTTTGAACCTTTAATATTGCAGTTAGTAGCCCAGTGCCTATCAAACCACACCACACCAAGATACTATGGATACTTCTATATCTGGATTGAATTCTGGGTGGCGTTGCTGTGTGTGTCAGTCTCAGGTTGTTGTCTGCTGTTTCTCAGTCCAAAGGACTCTCTTTTCAGTATTTTTTGTAAAGTTGACCTTGTTATTACAAAATCTTTTATTTCTGTTTATCTGAAAATGTTCTAATTACACCATTGTATTTGAAGAACAATTTTGCTAGATGTGTGATATTTGGTGGGATTTGTGTGTGTGTGTGTGTGTGTGTGTGTGTGTGTGTGTGTCAGAGGTTTGTATACATCTCCCCATTGTTTTCTTGTCTGTATGATTTATGCTGAAAATCAGGGGTTAATATTACTGGTTCTCTTTTGTAGATATCTTTTGTATTTTTTTTCCTAAGCTGATCTCAAGTTTCTTACCGTATCTTTGATTTTGAAGAGTTTGGTTATGATATGTCTTGGGTTGTTTTGTTTTGTTTTGGTTATTTGTTTTTGTTTTAGGTTCTGTCCTGTTTGATGCTCTTTCAGTTTCTTCAATGGTTATCTTTTTGTCTTTCATAATGTTAGGGAAATTTCTTCCAACAGCTCAAGTAAATTTTTGGTGCTTTTATTCGTCTCTTCTTGTTCTGGAATTCTGATCAGCTATAAGTTATTCTTCTTCATTCTGTCCCACATGAATCTTAGGTTTTCTTCAGATTTTTTCATTCTTTTTTCTGGTTGTTTTTCTAGCTAACTAATAATTAATGATTTATCTTCAGGCTCACTAATTCAACTGATTCACATCTACTCCTTTGCCCTATGAATGTTTTGTCCATTTCTGAAATCTTAGTACTAATCTTCTGGATATTTATGTGCAGTTTTATATTGTCTCCAGTTTTTATCTATTTTCTTTGATTGTTCCTGTAGCATTTTCCTGATTCCTTTGTTTTCCTTGACTTTTCTGTCAATCCTTTGGAGGTACCTAAATATCATTTTCTTGAATTCCTTTTCAGATAGTTCCACTGCTTTTTTGTCCTCAAAAATGTTTTCTAGCTTGGATTCTTTGTAATTTTTTTGAGTCACTCTGTCTTAATTCTTCATGTGAACACAAATGATCCATTGCTTCTGAGACATGTTGGTGTTGATGTATTTGTATTTAGTTGATGATTGTATTTTGATATATTTGTATACACTCACCAACTTCCTCCTGGTGGTTGTGATTATGACACCATTCTCTGTTGCTGTTCATGCAGTTCAGTTTAGGATGGCTTTGTCAGACATTGTTTGTTTTTGTTGTTCTAGTGCATAGCAGCTGCTATTTGGTCTTACAAATTTGTAGAGCTATAGAGGATAAGATTGTGACTGAACTGTATGGGCACAGCTGTTTTCTACTGTAAAGTGAGGTAAGAAGAGAAAACACTCACACGAGAGAGGAGGAAAACCAACACAAACAGGCAAATAACATCCAAAAAAGAAAATAATTAAGAAAATATATAAATAAAAGACAGGCACCACTTGGGAATGAATAAAAAACAAAAAGAGAAAAAAAAATAAAAAAGAGAAAATTAAAAGAAAATAATAATTAAGAAAAAGAACTAAATACAATTGGGCAAATGAATGGATAAAAATAAAATTAACCAAACAGTAGTAATGAAAAACAAAGAGAAATAAAAAGCAAAGAAATAAGCAGAATCATTTGGGAAAGAAAGGCAGACTAAAAGAAGAAAAAAAAAATGAAAGTGGAGATAGAAGGAATAGAAAACAAGGGAGAGGAAGCAAGAATAAACAAACACAATTAATGAAAAGAGAAAACCAGAGTAAGTGTCAGATGAGGAACCAGAAAAATACATAAATAAATAAGTCATACCTTTATCACCACGAGTCACCAGTATGTTTCTGTAATGAACAGGTGACCAAGTTTGTCTCCTTTTTTGTTGCATCTGTTCAGCTTTCTCCCTAGTAACCATTCAATCCACTTTTCTATCCCTTCATCTGAAGTTCAGGCTTCAAAGACTATCATCTGTGTCTTTTTTATTTGGTTTTCTGTATCTTTGTTGTAGAGGGTCAAACACCCTTTTTTGCCTAGTCCACCATCTTACCAACTCCTCCTCTCAGTTTCATTTTTGAACTGTCTGTTTTTAAACTGTCTATGAACTGCAGCAGAAGTTACATGTCTAACTACAAGTGCTGTTTTCCGTATCTTGAAGTGATGGAGACTTTATATACAGAGCAAGTTATTGGGGAAAAAATTGATTTCCTGTGGCATTCTTTTTTACAGTTGATAAGAGCACAGATTAAAATACCATAGTTAAATATGTTTGTCATGATGTTAATGAGAATTTTTATGTGAGTAAAGATTGTTTGAGTATGTTGCCCATTACAAGCAAATAAGGAAATGACTATAAAGTCTAATAAACTCAGATCACAGCTAATGAATGGAGTAGCTTTTCATGTTAGAATTTTTTATAAAACTTGAGTTCAGTGTTGCCAAGTTTTGCAGTAACACAGAATTTATGCTTTTTCATTGATAGATTCACCAGGAATTATTTGCTTTGTTGTTGCTAAATGCTGTTGGGTTAGTTCAAACTCATGGCGACCCTATATAGGGTTGCCAAGGCTACCTCATCTCTCTCCCAAGGTGGGCTCAAAATGACAACTTTATGGTTCATAGACCAGCGCTTATCTTACAGAACTACTGCTGCTCCTCATTTACTTTGTAGTCAAAGTTTCAAATAGAATATATTATGAAAATAGTAGTTACCACAGTGAGGTGGAAGCACCCATTGACTTGAACAACAGCACAAAAGAATAAAATGAGAGAGTTGCATGGTGGTCAATTGCCTTTTCTCAGACTAAGTATTTGACTAGGTGTTTCTTAATCAGAAATACACAGTGTAATGTTCAACCCATGCCTGGATATGTGTAGGTGTACAATTCTCTTCCTTTAAGATACTGATTAAAACCAAATAACCCCCCACTCATTATTGCCACCACCCCCACCACCATATCCCTCACCCACACTCTTATTCAAAGTTGAACTGTGTTAAGTGCTGTATTCTACATTGGAACTCCAACTGCAGGACTTGACATTAAGACCCTGGTGCAGAAGAAAAGGTGTCATGATTCTGCTTTGCATATGAAAGTGCTAATACCTTATGAAAGAAAATTATAAGGATTAATCATCACTATTTTTCATTTGAACTTCTTAATTTTTTTTAATTTAAAATATCACTGGAATTATTTTTTTGCATTATCTCATCTGCTCATCCAATAATTAATTGAAGAAACTTTTATTATATATTTGGAAGTTTATTGTTCTTATAAATAGCTGTACTCCTTCATTGAAGAAACATCTCTGTATCCTGTAGGCAACAGAGTTTGTGGTGTATGCATTAGATAATATGTTAGTCATTCTATCCCTACCCCTACTCACTACCCTCCACGGGAAGGCAATTTTAACAATTTATTGGTAGTGTGGAAGACTATGAACCATTGAAGGTAGGGATTGCCTTGGATTCATTTCTATGTACCTGGAGTATGTTGTAGAAGTTGTTTAGTGAATGTTTATTAGACGGATGAATAAATGCACTTCAGTTGAAGACAGAGTGCATCTGGAGAATTCTTTGAGGATGGAAATTTTATTTCAGTGTCATGCAAGTTCAGTAGCAAGGATAATTGTCCTTTCTCTCAACTTCTTCTTGACTCTTCTCTACCTTAGATGCCTATACAACAGCTGAGGTGGTTTATTCTTGGACTCTTGGGAAGAACAAATCTGTGGAAGTGGCACAGGATGGCTCTCGCCTGAACCAATATGACCTGCTGGGCCACGTTGTTGGGACAGAGATAATCCGGTCTAGTACAGGTATTGATTTATTTCATTTAACAAACATTTTAGTAGCCTGTGCCATATAACAGTCACTGTTCTAAGTGCTTTATATTTACATATAATAACTTATTTAATCCTCAGAATAATCTTGTGATGTAGATACTATTGCATGAGGGAATGAAAGCATAATAAAGTTTAATGATTTGTCACAAATCAAGTTATATCATGGCAGAGCCAAGACCACAGCCCAAGTAGATTAGATTCCAAGTCCATGCTTTGAAATGATACTCTTCTTCAAACGGTAACAGGAAGAAGGTCAAGGCCATTAGGGTTGGTGTGTGGTAGAAGAGAAGGAAGACAGAGTTCATAATTGTGAGACTTGAACTTTCATCCTAAAGGTTTCATTAAGACATTAGTTTAACTCAGCCAGGGCTTAGATGGCAAGTTAATAACCCTAGGAGAGGTCAGGCACACAGCCAGGGATGGGGATTAGCCAAGGAATTGTTTTCTTCAGTGAATCACCCACCTCAGAAGCAAGCTTTTTTGACAAAACCTGTAGTTTTCTTAGTTGCTAAACCTTGTGTATTGATAAATGGAACCTAGAGACTTGTTCCACAGCTCTACTTTCTGTCCACTTGGAAACAGACCAGTTTCATGGGCCTGAGGAAGACGAACCCTGATTCTCAACTAACCTTAGGGTATTTTGGCAAACTGGAGCTTATTCTAGAGCTTTCACATCTTACTTTTGTTTTTTTGAAAAGCCAAACGCTCTCAACATCAATCCTCCTGAAACACTTGTCTCTTTTGAAAAGAAAGAAAGAAAAAAACCCTCTGAATCTACAGTTAGAAATGCAGAAGGGTGCTCTTACCCTTTTACTTTATTATTTGGACACATGCTGTTCACTTTCCCAGTGATGTCATAGTATGTCTCCCTGTCTGCCCCCTACTCTATTCTCTCCATTACAGGGCTAGGGGAAGCTGTTTAAAAACAGTGTAATTTGAAATGGATTTGAAGGATAAGTATGATTTACAGATTTGGAATGTCATGAGAGGAAAAGCTGTTCTTGACAAAGGAAATACTTAGGAGTCACAAGGTGAAGGCATGAAGGGGCATGGTGTATGAGGGGAGAATAAGCATCCAGTTAAGGCTCAGATGGAACAGAGAGCCCAGGGCTTCAGCATGGGTGGGTCCACTATTCTAAGTTGGCATTATGGGGCCATGTGACTGAAGATTTGTGGCTGGACCGGGCAGACCCCCTGAGCAAGCATGGGGGGACTGGGGAAGGTTTGAAGACTGCCTTCCTTTTGGCAGATGAATGTTGCCTGTTGATGCCAAGTGCCCTGACTCTAGATGAAGCAGTTGAGTTGGTTAGTGATAGATAGGCCTAGGCCACCTGGGCCCTGTCACTTGACCCTAAGCATTTGATTCCATTGTGTGTGGGTTGGTTGGAGTCAGCCTGCTGGGTCTCAGATCCTAGTGGCCCTACATTACAGGAGGTGACAATACAAGTACACAAATCTTTTTTAATCTCTACAAACCTCCACATTCAGAGAATCCCACTGCACCAGCAGGTGGGCAAAGGAGTCCTGGGGGACAGCCTCATGGCAGGTCCAGGAGGCTGAGCCAAAAATTGCCTGAATCCATTAAATCCATAACAGCCTTAAGATAGCTGATATCATGAATATGGATGGGCTGTCCCCATCTGTCGCAGGCCATCCCTTGGTTCCTAGGTAGCTTGGCCTGTGTGTTCTTTCTCTCTATCTGAGAACAAAGAACTCCCAAGCCTATTGAGAGTGTATATACACATCTTTATAATAATCTGTTCAGACTATGCCTTATAACCTGCCCTCTGACATAGCACACATGCCCTCTTGACTGGCACAGCGGGACCTCTGTCTGCCCTCAGACTCCCCTTGACCACCTGGATTCACACCTGGGCCATGACCTGTGCTCCCCCTTCCCATTCATTCATTCTCCAAGCATCCCCCAGCTCCTAATTGATTGACTGAATCAATTGTATTTATCACACAGGTAAAATACATTGTTTGTGCTCGAAAAATTATACCACATAGATAAACAAAAAATGGAAACGAAAACATTCATTCCATCATCTAGGAAAATCTTCTTAGACAATTTTAGTACATTAACTAATTATTGAACATTTTGGTATGTAACTAAGAAGAAGTTCCTTTCCTGTTGAGTTTCTGTCTTAATTTGTTTTCATGTCACCAAAAGCGAAGGATTAAAATAAATGCACATGGAATTTAATAATCAAATGAATGGAAGCAATATTTTATCCATTCAAATGGACACATTTGTATTATTATTTTTTTAAGTTTTTATTGCTTTTATTACGTGGGAGAACATCGGTTTTACACTCATTGTTTCACTGCAATGATTACAGTCCCCTTTGTGCATCATCATTCAACAATATTTGCTTCTATTCCCTCTAGGTTTTTTTTTGGGGGGGGGAGGGGACATATGTACACTAAAACACTCAGGAATATATAATCATTTAAACAATCAAAGGGCACATTTTGCAAGCCTGCCTCCTGGCTGCTAGCACACAGCCTTTCTCTTTCCATGAGTCTAGGGTCCTCAGATGATCTATCTCTCCACATCATCATTTCTGCCTCCATCACTGGTGCCATTACTTCTCTACATAGGGTCCTAAATTCCACTTATGCACTTCTCCCTTGATGGTCCTAGGGTCTTCTGTTCCTGGAGTGTAAGATTAACTATTCCCCCCTTTTTCTTACAAAACTTCTACCTTTACGGTTGTAGCACTAGCAATTAGTCATGATAACAATTACTCAATATTGAATCATGAGAATCTCCTTTCATCAGACCCATCTAGACAGGATGAAAACTATTCAGTGGGGTTTCTACCTTCCCCCACATACTCTGAAACTAAACTTCTTCTTGAAAATTAACTTGTAAACCAGTCACTTCATGCCTTTATAGTCCCCCCCCCTCCGCTTTTAGGTAACCAGTGTCTAAGTGCCCATTCCTATCAACCCTGTGTCAGAGGGGCTAAGGTTTATCCTTGATGTGAAGACTTCTTCCCTCCCAGTTGGTATTTTAAGCGACTATACCCATAAGTATTGGTCAAGTCCATCAAATTGTAGCAATTTACACTTATTCCCTTTATAATTTTTTAAAAATTAATCTACCTCTAGTCGAGTTCTGTTCATCAAGCCATGGAAGCTAGGTCAAATGGGTACTATCTACAAGTATTGACATTCTTGTGCTTCTCCCCTCACTTCAGATCAGCTAGATGCTTCACTCTGAGCTCTAGCCCACCATGGCTATGTCCTTGTCCATGGGCTCTGGAGTCCCCCAGTCTAACTACACTTTGGACCAACCAGCCCTTCCTCTTCTGCCTCTCATCTCCAGATCCACGGGAGTCTATGGAACATGGTCAAACTCAGCCCATATCTTCATTACTGCCTTTCCATCTCTTCCACTTACCAGCAGACCAATGTGGTCACTAGCAAACTTACATGCCTGCTCATGTGTTCCCTTTGAGTTTAGGTCTTGGAGGTGGTATTGTCCCGAAGGGACTTGATTGTTTGCTCAGTGAACAACTTGTTTGCTCTTGTATTTAGCAGAGTGTTTTGCATAGTGGATCCTTGACAAATATTTGGCAGATAAATGAATGAATAAAATAAGGCAGATTGAAGGAATACTTCTCATCCCAAATCTATTTGATTGATTCTCATTTTTAAACACTCTTGGTTTCTTCTTACTGAATATGTTTTATGGTTTTACTCCTCAGTTCATTCAGATCTCTGCTCTAATGTCTCCTTTGCTGAAAGGCTTGCCCTAAATCATATCTCATGTAGTCTGCACCCGACCCTACTACCTATTTTGTTTTTTCTGGAACTATATTATTAGGCATTTATTTGATGGCAGAATCTGCCCGTCTCATTAATTGTAACTTCAACACCTAGAATAAGTCCTTAATACATAGATGATCTCCAACGATAATTGAGTAAATGAATAAAAGAGTGAATGGAATGATGGTTGGTGGTGGTACCATGCCTTGTTCTTCCTAATCTGTCTTTGAGGTCTGAGAGTCCTGACTTTGAACTATAGCCTAGTCCCTGGAGTCAAGTTACACTAACAGGACTGCTTATTGCTGAACATAAAGAAGTAGTGGTTATTTTGAATTCTCTATCTCTGGCCTATGTACACCTCCTGAAACTAGACTTGTTATCCCTTGATTGCTACTAATTTGCCTGAACAGTGACAAGATGACTATATCCCTCTGGATGCCATGCTTGGCTTGTCAAATTGAAGCTTCTCTCTCACTGTATCTCCCCATCTTACCTCTCTTGGAAGGTCTATGGTCTGTTTCTATTTCCACCTCCGGTTGCTATACTAGCTGTATGAAATTGGCCAGACCTCAAGTCCTGAAACATGACTGAGGGGACAGCAAAATTAAGTCCACCAAAAGTTACAGGAATTCAGCAATGTGTCTTTCCAGCTTTAACCCTGCATTTAGAGCTACAGATTTCTTTCAACAGGTACATGTTGTAAGTTGTTAGGTGGCATCAAGTTGGTTCCGACTTATAGTGACCTTATCAGCAACAGGAGAAACATTCCCCAATCCCATGCCATTCTCGCAACTGTTGTTAGGATTCAGCCCCTTGTTGCTGCCATGTGTTAATCCATCTCACCAAGGGTCTTCCTTTTTTTTTTTTTCCTGATCTCCCAATTTACCAAATATGATTTCATTCTCCATGAATTGATCTTTCTTGACAACAAATCCAAAGTACAAAGATCATCTTTGCCTCTAAGGAACACTCCGGCTGTACTTCTTTAGGGACAGATTTGTTCGTTCTTCTGGCAATCTAAAAATAATTTCAATATCCTTCATCAATACCATAATTCAAATGCATCAATCCTTTTATGGTCTTATTTATTAATTGCCCAGTTTTCACATTCATATGGAGTGATTGTTTTGTTGTGGCTAGATGCCATCGAGTTGGTACCGACTCATAGCCACCCTATGAACAACAAAACGAAACAGAACCCAATCCTGGGCTAACATCAAAATTATTGCCATGCTTGAGCCCATTCATGCTGCCACTTTGCCAATCCATCTCGCTGGAAATATTCCTCTTTTTCTATGACCCTCCACCTTACCAAACATGATATTCCTCTCCAGTGACTGACTGGTCCTTCATGACGATATGTCCCAAGCATGAGAGACGAAGTTTGGCCACCCTGGCCTCCAAAGAGCCCTCTAGCTGTACTTCTTCCAACACAGATCTGTTTGTTCTTTTGGCAGGCCATGGTACTTTCAATATTCTCTTCCAACACAATAACTCAAATGCATCAATTCTTCTCTGATCTTCTTTATTCACTGTCCAACTTTTGCATGCATGTGAGGTCATTAAAAATACGATGACTTAGGTCAGGCGTACCTTAGTCCTCAAACTGACATCTTTGCTCTTAAAGACTTTAAAGAGGTCTTGTGCAACAGATTTGCCTAACACAATTTTTTTTTTTTTTTTATTTCTTGTTTGCTGCTTCCATGAGTGTTGATGATTGATCTCTGAAAAATGAAGTCTTTGACAACTTCAATCTTTTCTCCGTTGATAGGAATGTTGTTTATTGGTGATGATTTTTGTTTTCTTCACATTGAGTTGTAATCCACACCTAAGGTTATGGTGTTTGATCTTCATAAGTATTTTAAGTCTTCTTCACTTTCAAAAAGTAAGGTTGTGACATCTGCGTATTGCAGGTTGCTAATGATTCTGTCTCCGATTCTGAAGCCGTTTGCATCATATAATCCAGCTACTCAAATTATTGCTCAGCATACAGGTTGAACAAGTATGGGGAAAGAATGCAACCCTGTCGCACACCTTTCTTATTTTAAACCATTCAGTGTTTCCAAGTTCTCTTCTAACAACTAACTCTTGGTCTATGTACAAGTTTCTCATGAGCAAAATTAAGTGTTCCAGAATGCTCATACTTCACAATGTTGTCCATAGTTTCCACACAGTCGAAGGCCTTTGTGTAGTCAATAAAGCACAGGGAAGCATCTTTCTGTTATTCTCTGCTTTCAGCCAAGGTCCATCCGACGTCAGCAATGGTGTCCATCATTCCATGTCCTCTTCTGAATCTGGCTAGAACCTCTGGAAGTTCTCTGTCAATGTATGGTTGCAGCCATTTCCTTATTACCTTTGGCAAAATTTTACTCACATGGGATATAAAAGATAGTGTCCAATGTTTTCCTCATTCCGTTAGGTCACCTCTCTTTGGAATGGGCACAAATAGGGATCTCTTCCAATCAGTTGGCCAGATAGTTGTCTTCCAAATGTCTTGGCATAGATGAATGAGTGCCTCCAGTGCCACCTCACTTTGTTGAAAGATTTCAGTTGGTATGGCATCAATTCCCAGTGCCTTGTTCTTTGCCAATTCCTTCAATGCACCTTGGACTTCTTCCTTCAGTATTATTGGCTCTTGATCATATGCTACCTCTTGAAATAGTTGAACATCTACCATTTCCTTTTGGTACAGTGAGTTTGTGTATTCCATCCATATTTTTTGATGCTTTCTACATCATTCAATCAAATTTCCCAGATATTTCTTCAATATCGAAAGTCAAGGCTTGGTGTTTTTCTTTAGTTCCCTCAGCTTGATAAATGCTGAGCATGTTCTTCCCTTTTAGTTTTCTAACTCCAGATCTTTGCACATTTCATAGTAGTATTTGACTTTGTCTTCTTGAGCTGAAATTTGAAACTTTCGGTTCAGCTCTTGTACCTCCTCATATCTTCCATTTGCTTTAGCATCTCTATGATAGAGAGCAAGTTTCAGAGTCTCTTCTGGTATTCATTTTGATCTTTTCCTTTTTTCTTGTATTCTTAATGACTTTTTGCTTTCTTTCTGTATGATGTTCTTGATGTCATCTCACAAATCTTCTGGTCTTCAGTTTTTAGTGTCTAATGTATCAAATCTATTCTTCATATGATCTCTAAATTCAGGTGGGATACATTCAAGGTCATATTTTGGCTTGCATGGCCTTGTTTTCATTGTCTTCAACTTCAGTCTAAACATGTGTATGAGCAATTGATGGTCTGTTCCACAATCTGCCCCTGGCCTTGTTTTGGTTGATGATAATGGAGCTTTTCCACCATCTCTTTCCACAGATGTAGTCAATTTGATTTCTGTGTATTCCATCTGGTGAGGTGCAAGTTTATAGTTGTCTCTTATGCTATTTAAAAAAGGTATTTGAAATGAACAAATCATTGGTTTTGCAGAATTCTATCATGCAATCTTCATCATCATTTCTATCACCAAGGCCATATTTTCCAACCTTTGCATTCCAGTCACCAGTGAATATCAATATAGTTTGATTGCATGTTAAATCAATTTCAGATTGAAGAAGTTGGTAGAATTCTTCTATTTCATCCTCACTGGCTTTAGTGGTTGGTGGGTAAATTTGAATAATAATGGTATTAACTGGTCTTCCCTGTAGGCTCATGGATATTATCCTATCACAGACAGTGTTGAACTTCATGACAGATCTTGGTATGTTCTTTTTGATGATGAATGAAACACCATTCCTCGTCAATTTGTCATTCCTGGCATAGTAAGTCATGTGGTTGTTAGATTCAAAATGGCCAATTCCAGTCCATATCAGCTCACTAATACATTT
>NW_006408819.1:1017120-1019887 GCF_000296735.1 Chrysochloris asiatica
TTTTTTTTTTTTTTTTTAATCTTCCTCTAGTCAACTTCTGATCATCCATGCATTGAAGTTTGGTCACATAGGTCCTATCTGCAAGTTTGGGTGTTCTTGTGCATCTCCTGTAACTTCATATCAGCTGGACCCTTTACTGTTAGTTCTAGCCCTCTGTGGCTATGTCTTTTTGTCCATTGGCTCAGGAGTCCACAGGTCTTACGATACTATGGGCCAACCAGGTCTCACCATACTCCAGGTTGATGGGAGTCTATGTAAAGTTGTAGGACACAGCCCACATCATCATTGCTAGTTTTCCACCACTTTTACTCACCAGACGATCAATGTGGTCACCAGCAAGCTTACACTCCTTCTAGCTTATTCCTTTTCATGCTGGTCTTTCTGTGAAGAAGTATATTCTGTCCCTCAACCTGCTAAAGGCTGGTGTGCTTGTTTTTTGTTTGTTTGTTTGTTTTTAATTGTGAATTGAGTGAAAGTGTTTACAGGGCAGATCATCAGTTTTGCATTTAACAAATCATATACGCTGTTTCATTATAATGGTTATAATCCCCTCCATGTAACATCAGTTAATAGTATTTCTCTATATTCATTTTAGCTCTTTAAAAAAAAAACAACAACAACACTCAGGTATATATAATAATTTAAACCACCAAAGAGCACATTCTGAAAGTCTGCCTCCTAGCTGCCAGCTCTCAGTCCCCATCTGTCCATGAATCTAGAGTCCTCTGATGCTCCTTCTCTCCATCTCTGCCTCCATCTCTGGTGTCACTACATCTCTGGATAAGGTCCTGAATTCTTCCCATGCTTCTTTTCCTTGATGGCCCCAGGGTCCTCTGTTTCTGGACTGGAAAACTAACTACCCCCCGCCCCCCCCCGTTTTTGTTATAAAACTTCTACCTTTACAATTGTGGCAGTCACAATTAGTCATAATAAATACTACTCACTATTGAATCGTAAGAATCTTCTCCCCATCTCTTTTTACCATACCCATCTAGACAAGATGAAAACTGTTCAGTGGGAACTCTATATTCCTACCCCACACTCTTAAACTAATTTCCCTCTTGAAGCCTTGTAAGTCAGTCACTTCAGGCCTTTATCGCCCCCTCATTTTAGGTAGCCAATGTCTAAGTAGCCCGTCCCTATCTGTCCTGTATACAGAGGGGAAAGCATTGATACTTGATGTTACGACTCCTTCCTTCTCTGTTGGTATTTTGCACTACTACTTCCATGAGTATAGGTCAAGTTCATCAAATTGTAGCAATTTACCCTCATTTCCTTTATCCAAAAAAAAATTTTTTTAAATCTTACTCTAATCCAGTTCTGATTAACAAGCCATCAAGGCTAGGTCAAATGGGTACTATCTTCAAGTTTGGTCGTTCTTGTGCAACTCCCCTCACTTGTCCATGGGCTCAGGTCACCCCAGGTCTCACCACACTTTGGACCAACCAGTCCTTCCTCTTCTCTCTCTCATCTCCAGGCCAACCAGAATCTATGGAATGTGGTTGAACTCAGCCCATTTCTTCATTGCTGCATTATACCCTTTTCCACCCACCAGTAGACCAACGTAGTCAACAGCAAACTTACATGCCTGGTCATGTGTTCCCTTTGAGTTTCAGTCTTAGAGGGGGGTTTGTTCTGAAGGGACTTGATGACTTGCCTTGATTGCTTCCCGGTGAACAACTTGCTTATTCTTGTAGTAGCCAATTATACTGCCATTTTTGTTTGGGGTTTTTCCTAATGAACTTTCTTTGAAGATGTATCTTCTGTTGCTCTAGCTGTTCCAGGGTGGTCTACTTGTCCTTTCTGATGGGGTGTCCCACCTCAGAAGATTCTGGATGGGGCTCAGTATTCCACCTAGGGTCCTATACAGTGCAATGGTTTGCTTGCTTTTTCAAGTGGGAATTTCCCACCTCAGAAGGTTCTGGATGAGGCTCAGGATTCCACTTAAGGTCTTATACAGTACAATGGTTCTGCAAGAAATCTCTGTGACTTTTCAAGTTCTAGTATCCCTTTTAGGTATTCCAATCAGTTGTAGTCTAAAGACAAGCTTATAAGCGTTCTCTAATCATGTTTCCAAATATTCCTTTCTATCCCCCTCAAGTATCTATTTTATAATAGCTGTTGTTGTTGTTAAGTGCCATTAAGTCGATTCTGACCCATAGTGACCCTGTATAGAGTAGGCAAGGTAAATCAGTGTTCATAAGACAGTCTAGCATCTTAACATGATTTCCCTTCTGTTACCTATTCAGACTATGTCTCAGTCACTGTATCACAGAACCCTGTTTTTCCAAGATTGAGCATACATCACTATTTACCTGTGTCCCATTTAGCCCATGCAAACATGCCTATATATTGCCCCATATGCCTTGCTCTTCCATTCCCCTCTTCTTTCTTGGATATTGCCCTCCCCAACACTCGAACTATGACGTGTCTATCTCCTACCATGTACTCTACCATCCCCTCATTTCACTCCCCACACCATCGTGTAGTGTCCGTTATCTTTTATGCTGGTTTTTGCTTTAAAGTTAATTTTATCAGAGATTAACATTGCCTTTTCTGCTTCTTTTTTATTGCAATTAACTTTGCATGTTTTTTCCATCCTTTAACTTTTCATCTGTTTTTGTCTTTGTGTGTAAGTTGTGTCTCTTGACGGCAACATATTGAATGGTCTTATGTTCTTATCCATTCTGCCACTCTCCGTCTCTTAAGGGGTGCATTGAATCCATTGGCATTCAGTGTAATTATTGATAGGTATGAATTAATTGCT
>NW_006408819.1:1021476-1032186 GCF_000296735.1 Chrysochloris asiatica
GGGAAACTAATATTCATAAGGCAGTCAAGGATTTTAGTATTATTTACCCTCTTCAAGCTCTACCTAGATCCCTGTATCCCAGAGGTCACACCTCTTTTTCCATAAGTCTCTGAGTGACTTTCATACTGTAGCAGGCTGGCCGTGGCCCCACCCCCTGACTTCCACTAAGACTGCATGCGGGACTAAGGCAGGGTCCCAATTAATTCCGAATTTGCCTCATTTCTTATTGTCAGATTTTTTTTCCGCCGGTAGGCCCCCAAACTATTTCCCCTTACTTTATATTAAATTTAAAACTCTGGGACTGTCCTGGCAAAGCTTTTTTTTTCTGGCCTTCCCATGCCTTTGCTGAATATACTTTGCTGAGTCCCTCCATTTATCCCACCCCCAAACCAGAAGTCTTCAATTGTTTTAATAACTTAAAAGAAACCCAACATATTTTAAATGTCTCCAAGATATTCTCAGTGCTGATGTACATTTCATTGAGAAACAGTAAAATAATATCTCAATTTTTAATGACCTCATTGTATGGATAATGTATTTAACCAATTATCTAGTATAAATTTCTGTGATTTGCTGCTATAAGTCATGCTGCAAAGATCCTTTTTTTTTGCCATATACCATCTTGTTCTAGTGTAGTGATCTCCCTAGGACAGAGACAGAATATTGAGATTGCTATTTCAGAGAGTAGGTGTCTTTCTAAAGGTTTTTAAAATGCATATTGACAAATTGCAATTCTGACAGGTTAAACAATTCACATTCTTGTTATCAGTGTGTGAGAGCTAAGCCAGTTTCCACTCACCCTCAGTGGTAGTACAAGGTATTGTCTTCCTAATTTTGTTATTTTTTTTATCACAATAATGCATGGATAGCATCTTGGGAGCAATAAAGATCCATTTTTAAGCATGTAATATGCACCAGATACTGCCCTGAGGACATATATTATCTCATTTAACCCGGCAACCACACAATGAGGTCATCATTATTATGCACCCAGGTTTCCAGATGAGGACACTGAGGGTCAGGTAGACTAAAATTTCCCAGGTTCATACAGTTGGTAAGCCATGGAGCAAAGTTTTGAAAATAGAGAACAACCTGGGTCAAGAGTCCACACAATCACAACACCCACCTTGCAGTAAGAAGTGCACCATGTTACCCACTATGCTACTGAGACTTCTCATGGAGGAGGAAAAAAACAACAATGGGTAGTTCAAAGACAGATGTGGGAGGGAACCTTTAAAAGGCACGACATTTTATACTTCTGGTTTAGGAATCATATGGATGTTTTTGTTGTCCTTAAATATATGTATATTGTTTTCATTGTGACTATGAATTATAAACTTTCACTTCTGCATCCTGAATGTATTCTTCCATGTATACAACCCAACATATTACTGGAAACTCGGCTAAAGAAAGGACTATGGATGTTCCATTTGGTGTGACTGACTCTCTCTTTGAGTGCTTCCATTTCTCAGCATGAAGTGGCTCCAAGCAGAGGGCTTCAACTTTTCACTCTAGACTTAAACAAGCTATAAGTAAATTAATCATACTGCTTAAAATTGATGACTAGTTGTTAACACCATTCCTTATTTTCACCACTAACTTTATTTTTTCTCATTTGACAAATTATTTTATTACTTTCCAGCCAGTGAGTTTGTATGCATGATCTTATTTTCCTCTTTTTCTTAGAATTCTGATCCCTTGAGAGAATAATAGTTGTGTTGTTGTTGTTTGGCATTGTATATATTTTCTCTTTGGATATGTGGCTAAGGTAGGTAAAGACAAAACATAAAATAAGAGTAAAAGAGACACATAGAGTAGATAAGGAGAAGAGCTGGACATAAAAAGAATACTGGAGGCACAGATAAAAAGATTTGGAACAAATACCAAAAAAATGATTTACTATATCCACTTAGTATAGGTTGTTAATTTGTCAGGCTATTCAAAATATGCCCTTATGTGTTTCACAACTTTAGAAACTAAATTGCAAATTCATCTTACTTTGTTGTTGTTAAGTGTCGTCGAGTCAATTCCCACCCATAGCGACCCTGTAGAGGGTTTCCAAGGAGCAGCTGGTGAGCTTGAACCACGAACCTTGCAGTTCAAACGACTTTACTGTCTGACGCATTAGCCCACAGTGCCACACCAGGACTCTTACATAGTATCCTCAAATATTTCACACTTAACACAGATGGGGCTTAAAAAGCTGAAGCCAATACAGGGGAAATTTCCCCAAGCCACTTAAAGGGTCATATTTCATCATAAGAGACACAAAAAAGGGAGAACACAATGATCCGCTTTAGGAAAATACCCAAGCCATGGTATTTTCAATAACCTCATATGGATGCAAAAGCTGGACAGTGAATAAGGAGGATCGTAGAAGAATTGATGCCTTTGAGTTGTGGTGTTGGAGGAGAATACTGAAAGTGCCATGGACTGCCAAAAGAACCAATAGATCTGTTTTGGAAGAAATGCAACAGAGTGCTCCTTAGAGGCCAAGATGGCTAGGCTTCGTCTCTCATACTTTGGACACATTGTCAGGAGAGAACAGTCGCTGGAGAAGGATGTCATGCTGGGTAAGGTGGAGGGTCAGAGAAAAAGAGGAAGACCCCCAGCCAGGTGGCATCATTGATGACGTCAAGTGTGGCGGCAGTAGTGAGGTTGGCCCAGGCTCGGGCATTGTTTAGTTCTGCTGTGCATGGGGTCGCTATGAGTCGGTTCCAACTCGATGGAACCTGACAACAAATATTAATTGGTGGTGGCTGTGTGATGTGTAGTTGATTCCGACTCATAGCGACCCTGTACAGGGTTTCCGAGGCTGTAAATCTTTATGGGAGCAGAACGCCTTATCTTTCTCCTACGGAACAGCTGGTAGTTTCGAGCTGCTGACCTTGCGGTTCGCAGTCTGATTCGATTTGTAACCACTACGCTACCAGAGCTCCTAATGTAAATATTAATTAGCTAGGCTGTTTTACATTTCTGATACATAGATAATAACTAATTTGTAAATACATATGCATTATATGTTTTATCTTGTAGCACTGAATATTTAACACATATTCCAGATGGTACTTAATCAGCTTAAGTAACTGGGAGACGGGCTAGAAATAGGAGGGGAAGTTGGGAAAATCTTCCAATTTTATCAAAGCTTCAGTTCTCCGGCAGAGAAAAGGATGTAAAGAAACAAAATATCAGGGTTGTATTTAAGAAAACATATTCAGTTCATTGACACAATGAATTAATTTGCTAAGCTTCCTAAAAGCCCACAAGTAATTTTATATCCATAGAAACCATCTAGGTTGTAAGTATCTATGAATATGCAAAATTGGCTTTCCATTGTCCCTTTGACTATTTCACACTAGACTGGGGCAGTCTTTCAGAACAGAAAAAAATTTCCCAATGTACTTAAAGGTTACAGTTCTCACTAAGGAGAATTCCCATTGCTTCTTTGAAAAAGAGAATGCATAGAAAAAGAAAGGAAGGAAAGAAAAGAAGAGAACAGAATAAAACATATTATTTATTTTTAAAAAATGGTTAATTTGCTAAGCTTTTGAAAATCCACTTGCTTTCATCTCAGACCCACAGAATATAGCTAATTTATGAATACATATTTATCATGTTTTATATAGTGAATATTTCACATGATCATAGGTAGCATTAATATAGTGGGTTTCAGGAGTGTAAGATAGATGAGAAAGGGAGTAAATTGTTCAAACTAATTAAAGTCCAACTCTCATTAAAAATAAATCTTCAGTTCCTTTTGAGTGGGAAGAGAGAGTGAGGACAAGGAAAAAGGGCAAAAGAAATAGGCCTGGATACACAAAGAAGAGAGAGATAGAGAAGGAACACAGGAAGAAAGAGATTGGAAAAGGAGCAGAGATAAAGAAAAGATCAAAGCTCCAAAGTTGTAATGAGGAAAATATGCCATACTTTTGTGTGATATCCTTTGCTAAAGTAAAAATAAGTCTACTTAGATTTTTCATGATCATGTTAAGAAGCTGGGATGTGAATGCACACACAGTATGGATTGTATATTGAGTTTGGATGACCAGATAATATTTCCTGGGCTAAGATACAAGGGAGTGGGAAGGGTAAGAAAGAGGGAAATCGCTTTATTTGTGAGCCCTGCCAAAACCAAATGTGGGTGGAGTGGGAGAGATGAAGAGTAAGAATCTCTGACAAGAGAGATAATAGACCAGTCCAATTATATGGGGCTTTGTGGACTATTTGGGGGATTTGGGGTTGTACTCTTTGAGAGATGGGAAACCAGTGTAGGGTCTTGAGCAGAGGAGACACAGGATCTGACATGTTTTAGTAGTATCTCTGGCTGCTGTACTAAGAATGCATTGAAGAGTGGCAAAGACAGAAGAAAGAAGGTCTGTTAGAAATCATTAAGAGTACTCTAGGTAAGAGGTAATAGTGGCTGATCAAATTGTAGATATATGTTGCAGAAAGAACTAGCAGAGTTTGCTCGTGTGTGTGTGTGTGTGTGTGTATGTGTGTGTGTGTGTAAGAGAGAGAGAGAGAGAGAGCAATAACAATGCTAAGGTATTGGAAGATTTGGGCCTAGCCTCACTTGAGTGCTACCATTTTACTGAATGAGCAAGTCTATAGAAATAACTATTTGTAGGGTGATAAGAAAAGGAGCTCTGGTAGCGTAGTGGTTACAAATTGGGCTGTGAACCTCAAGATCAGCAGTTCGAAATTACCAGCTGTTTCGCTGGAGAAAGATGAAGCATTCTGCTCCCGTAAAAGATTTACAGCCTCAGAAACCCTGTACAGGGTCTCTATGAGTTGGAACCAACTCCACGGCACATAACAAAAACAGCAACAACACCAAGACAGGCAGAGCAAAAACTCAGATGTTACATCAAGATGTCTATTAAATCTCTAAGTGGTGATACCTAGTTGTTGTTGTTGTTATGTGCCGTCGAGTTGGTTCCGACCCATAGGTAGATGAATATATGAGTCTAGAGTTGAGTAGAGAACCCAGGCAGATGAAATACATTTGGTAGTCATCAGAGTTTAAGATATTATTTAAAGACACAGGCTGGGCAAGAATACCAAGAAATTGAGTAGGACATAAATGAGAAGAGATACAAGAATTAAACTCAACGGCCCTCCAATGTTTATAAATGAAATGAAACCAGGAAGGAGTAGTCAGTGAGGTAGGAGGAAAGCTAACAGAGAACACTGTCCTAGAAGCCCAGTGAAGAGTGATTACAGAGGGAGGGAGCACACAGCTGCATGATACACTGCTGATGCTAACACATTCCATAAGATGGACCACCATTGGATGGAGCAACGCTGGATAAGAATTAATACCTACCTCATAGGACCATTGAGAGGATCTATGTTAATACTCCAAGAAGACTTTTAAGATTGTCTAGCAAATTGTAAAAGTGCGATAAGTGTTTTCTCTTATTTTGGGAGAAATGTGATGTACTTCAGTCCACATTCTGCTATGCAAACTTTTGGCTTAACCATATAAATTTAATGAAATAGCAGACCATGCCCACTTACTGCCATCAAGTCATTTCCAGAGACCCTGTATAGGTTTTCTGAGGCTGTAGATCTATATAGGAACAGATAGCCTCATCTGTCTCCCATTGAGCAGCTGCTGAATTTGAGCTGATGACCTTGCAGTTAACTGTTCAGTGTTTACTCTACAGCACCACCAGGCATAATAACCAATTACATGCTAAGGAGCTAACCTAATTAGGCTTGAATTCTAGCTACACTATTTACTAGCTTGAGATCTGGTGTGGTGTTGTAGAATAAACACTGGACTGGTAATCTTAAGGTCGGCAGTTCAGACCCACCAGATGGTCTTTGAAACCATACACAGGGTAGCTATAAATTGGAATCAACTCTATGGCACACAACAACAACACTTACTAGCTTGGTGACCTTGTACAAGTTACTCAGTCTCATTTTGCTTCAGTTGCTTGACCTATGAAGTGAAGATAGAAGTACTGACCTCATAAGGTTGTTGTGAAGCTTAGATATATTAAGAATAAAAAGTACTAAATGAACAAGTACTATAGAAGAGATTGTTATTTCTAACAATTTAGTGAGAACATTAATTTTGTTGAATGTATTTGTGTTAAAATTTTTCTGAACAAGCTGTGTGAGTACACTATTAGTATTCATTTTCACCAAAAAACACACTGCTTCATGATTGTTAAAGAAACTTTAGAATTTGGAGACACTTGTTTTGAATATAAAGTTGAGGAGTTTTTTTTAATGAAACTGGAGCCCAACTTGATCTAACAATAGTTCATTAGGCTACATTGCACTTAATTTTACTCTTTCTCTCCAGGAGAATATGTCGTCATGACAACCCACTTCCATCTCAAGCGAAAAATTGGTTACTTTGTGATCCAGACTTACCTGCCATGTATCATGACTGTCATTCTGTCACAGGTGTCTTTTTGGCTCAACAGAGAGTCTGTCCCTGCTCGCACAGTCTTTGGTGAGTATTGGATTATGGAGAATGGGGAAGGGACATTTACAAAGCCTGAGATCTGGTGTGGTGTTGTAGAATAAGCACTGAACTGGTAATCTTAAGGTCAGCAGCCAGGATAGAGGTGAGGGAAGCGGAAGAACCATTCTGGAGATAATGGGAGCATAAATCAGTCATCAATCCTGGACTCTAAGGTGAGTGGATTCTTAATGAGGAAGTGGAAACAAGAAGAGTGTTGGAGTAGAAATCTTACTTAAATACTTCCTGTCTCAGTCAGGTTTGCCCCAATACCTGGGGAGGGACTTGACCCTTCATTGAGAAAGAGGGGAGATTAGTAGGCAGAGCAGGAGAAGGTAAAAGGTGAGGAACTCAATTGGAAACCAAAAAGTGGATGCACCCATTTGGGGTACGAGCTTCTAAATTTGCTGCTACTCCTATAGTCTTTTTAGAAGTATGAATGATGTGATATTTAGCAGAGGCTAATGCTTTGGACTGCAAAGTAATTTGAACTGCAAGATTGGTGGTTCAAGCTCACCAGCTGCTCCTTGGAAACCCTATACAGGATCGCTATGGGTTGGAACCAACTCAACAGCACTTGACAACAATTACAATGCAAAGTTTGAAGAGTTTTTCAGTAGTCCTTACATCAGAAGATTTTTATTCAATATGAGTTTTCTGATGTCTAGAAAGAGACTTGACTATCATTAGCACTTTTCCTCCAGTTACTTAAAGCATGCAAACTATTTTCTTCCTGTTCATCTCACTGTATGATTTTTTTTTTTTTTTGGAGATAAGTATTAATGAACTCTTTTATAACACCAAACTAGGACATATACTTAGATGTACTGTGTTCCCACACAGAAGGCATTCCTACCAATACCCTAAAACTTCACTGTGTAGTAAAGTAGTCAATGCTGTTTCAGTAAGAAGCAGTATTCCAGATCAGACAGAGGAATAATCACTGATGGTAAAAGAGAAAAGATGATCTGTAAAGTAGAAGAAAGTGTCTCAAGAGGCAGGAAATACTCATCTGGGTTGGAGTTTACTGAGGTTAGTAAGATGCAGACAAAAACTGACTATTGAGTATGGTGATAGGCTTGGTTGACAATATTGAAAGGTTCTAGTGAAATGGAGGGAGCACAAACTATATTCAAATGGGTTAAAGATGTATGTGTTTGAAAATATAGCAAATGGTATGTGTGTGCTGTCGAGTAGATTCCGAATCATAGAGACTCTGTATAGGGTTTCTGAAGTGCAAATACTTACAAATGCAGAAAGTCTCATCTTTCTCCTGCAGAATGCATGGTGGACTCAACTGGTGTCTTTGTGGTTAGCAGCCCAACATGCAACCCACTACACCACAAAAGACACAGCAAATTTGTTAAGTGACATCGAGTTGGTTCTGACTCATAGTGACCCTTGATAGGATTTCCAAGGAGCAATTTGTGGGTTTGAACCACCAACCTTGTGGCTAGCACAAGGGTCCAGTGTTTATCTTACAGAACTTCATAGCAAACTAGGTATCCTAATTTTTTTTTCCTCAATAAAATTTTGGAAAAATTGGGTCAAACAGAAAACATTCTTTTAACATCTGATCTCATGATGATTTGAAATAAATATTCAGGGACTCAAATGGAATGAGAAAATGGATTTCAAGGTTACACAATGAAAGTATTAGCTTAAGTCAAGTCAAGAGTTTGAACTAGGACTATGGTAGGCTGAGTAATGGCCCCCTAAGATATTTAGCTCCTAAACTCCAGAACTTGTGAATGCTAGCTTATAATGCAAAAGAGACTTAACAGATGTGATTAAGACTCTTGATATTGGGAAATGATCCTAGATTATCCAGGTCCCTAAATACAATCACAAGTGTCCTTATAAAAATTGACTACAGAAAAAAAAGACAGTGTGACAGAAGTGGGAGAGATTTGAAGATGCTACATTGCTGGATTTAAAGATGGAATAAGGGGCCATGAGTCATGAAATGCTCGGCATACAGCTTTGGAACCAGGGAAAGGACCTTCCTGAAGGAACACAGCCTTGCTGACACTTCGGCTTTTAGTTTAGTGAAATTCATTTCAGACTTCTGGAATGAGCTTGTTATAGTTACACAACTATGAGAGAATAAATTTGTGCTGTTTTTAAGTCAATAAGTTGGTGAAAATTTGTTACATAAGCCACGAAACTCTAATCCAATGACCTTTCCAACAAACGCAATACCACTGCAGAGTTACACCTTCATTGCAAAGGAGCACTAGGAAAACATCGATGCAGGGAAACAAAAGGAACATGTTTATTTTGGACAAATCTGTGTGAGACATATAATTCTTTATAATTTTTTTTAATTCAAGCACGGGATCATGTGAGTTTACACTAACTACATGGTGTGAGAAACTCCAAGCTAAAATGTTAATGCAATAAATAATTGCCGATTTTTTAATGTAAGAACAAAGGGACAAGAGTAGCCAGTATACTCCTAAAAAAAAGAAGAAAAAAATGGAGGGATTTGTCCAACAAGATGTTCAAGAATTGTTAGGAATCTATGGTAATTAAGACAATGTGGTATTGGCAAAAGGATGGAAAGAATAAATGAATGGAGCACTATCGAGAACTTAAAAGTAGACCCATATATATGAAGATTTGATTTATGACAGAGCTGGAATTACAGATAATTAATTTCAGATTGATCATGGACATATATATATAAATTATAAAGCTCTTAAAGAAACTATAACACAATATAAGTATACTTTTTTGCAGGTAAAAATATCTTAGTGCACACACGCAAAAAATAGTAACAGTAAAGAAAAAGATTTACTAAATTAAACATCATCAAAATTTTAAAACCTCTACTCTTCAAAGGATAGCATTAAAATTAAAAGGCAAGCCATAGACTAAAAGAAATTATTCTTTATACTAGGGACCTTCAAAAAGTTCATGAGAAAATGCCATTAAATTTAAATGCCATTTTCCCACAAACTTTTAAGTTCATGGAAATATTCTTGGGGTCACCATGGTGTCCACAAAGATATGTTTCTACACCTTATTTATGTAAGTTGGGACTGGGATCTTAAAAGCTCATGAGCACCTATCTGAGGCACAACTATTGGTCTCTTCCTTTGTGGAGGAAAGAGAGCAATGAAAATTGAACAAGCTTGGAAACAATTAGTCCTGTAGAATGAATGAACACATGAACATCAGTACCCACAACATTGAGACCAGAAGAACTCTATAGTGGTTTATTTTATTTTATTTTTTTATTCCAATTTTCTTGAAGGACACAGGAAGACCATGGGGGCTTACTAGGAAGAGCTTTGAAGAAAATGGAACACTGCACTGATGGAAAAAAAGTCAAGAAAGCGGTGCTGCAGATTTTCCCCCCATCACAACAATGTACCTACTCATTCTTTGAGGGTAGCGAAGGCTGTCCTACAAGAATTTCATTTAGAAACTTAAACTCATCCACTTTACAGCTCTGATCTTACCCCTTTAGACATCTTTGGGTTTCAAAGCTTAAAGAACATTGAAAAGGAACACAATTTAAGTCCTTCAAGGATGCCAAAGCTGCTGTTTGGATATGGTATAAATCCTACTGCTCAGAATTCTTGAAAAGGTTAGAGAGATGGAAATACTGCCTTCAGAAGTATACAGACCTAGATGGATGATATGTCAAAAAGCAAAGTTTCACATTTTGATTTTTTTTGTTGTTTAATAAAGGTTTCTCTGATTTTTGTAGTGATATGTTTAGACTCACCATTGTGTGTGTGTCTGTGTGTAGAGAGAGAGAAAATATGGAGGGAGAGGATAGAGAGATGGAGGGAATGGAAAAAAGAACATAAATGAAAATTCTAGAACGGGGAAATGCAGATAAATATTCAGTGGTTTAGACACAGCTGAAGGGAAATTTGTGAACTGGAGACTAGAAGATAAGTCCAAAGAAAATATTTACAATGAGGCACAATGGTGGTAGTGGTTATGTGCGGTGGAGTTGGTTCTGACTCATAGCAGCCATGTATAAGGTTTCTGAGGCTGTAAATCTTTATGGGAGCAGAAAGCTTCATCTTTCTCCTACAGGACTGCTGGTAGTTTTGAACTGCTGACCTTAAGGTTAGAAGCACAACTCATAACCCTAGGCTACAAGAGTTCCTGAGGGATAGAAATGAGGCATTGTTGTTGTTGTTGTTAAGTGCCGTCGAGTCGGTTCCGACCCATAGCGACCCTGTACAGGGTTTCCGAGGGTGTAAATC
>NW_006408819.1:1032481-1034382 GCF_000296735.1 Chrysochloris asiatica
TCACCGTCAGCAGTTCGAAACTACCAGCTGTTCCACGGGAGAAAGATGAGGCTTTCTGCTCCCCAAAAGATTTACAGCCTCAGAAACGCTGTACAGGGTCGCTGTGAGTCGGAATCGACTCCATGGCACATAACAACAACAACAAAGAGAAAAGTGAGATAATATGGTGCAGTATCAATTTTTTTTTTAAGTTTTAATTGTGAATTGAGTGAAAGTTTACAGGGCAGATCATCAGTTTTACATTCAACAAATAATATACTTTGCTTCATTACAATGATTATAAGCCCCTCCATGCACCATCATTTAACAGTATTTCTCTATATTCATATTAGCTCGTCCCCCCCCCCTTTTTTTTTTTAATACTCAGGCATATATAATAGTTTAAACCACCAAAGGACACATTCTGGAAGTCTGCCTCCAGGCCTCCAGCTCTTAGTCCCTCTCTTCCCATGAATCTATAATCCTCAGCTGCTTCCTCTCTCCATGTCCCCATCTCTGACTCCATCTCTGGTGCCGCTGCTTCTCTGGATAAGGTCCTGCATTCCGTTTGTGTTCTTCTCCCTTGATGGTCCAAGGGTCCTCTGTTTATGGACTGTAAATTTAACTACTCTACCATTTTTATTACAAAATTCTACCTTTACAATTGTTACAGTCACAATTATTCTTGATAACAATTACTCACTATTGAATCATAAGAATCTTATCCCCATCTCTTTTCACTAGACCCATCTGGATAAGATGAAACCTGCTCAGTGGTGACTCTATCTTCACCCATGCACTTTTAAACTATACTCCCACTTGAAAATTTGAGTCACTCTGTGTCTTAATATAGCACCCTCATTTTAGGTAACCAATGTCTATGTTGCCCATCCCTGTCTACCCGGTATACAGAGGGCATAGCATTCATACTTGATGTGAAGACTCCTTACCTATTGGTATTTTGAACTACTACCTCCATGAGTATAGGTCAAGTTCATCAAATTGTAGCAATTTACCCTCGTTTCCTTTATATATATAAAAAAATATGTATTTTTTGTAATCTTCCTCTAGTTCAGTTCTGATTATCAAGCCATCAAGTCTAGGTTAAATAGGTACTCCTCCCCACACTTCACATCAGCTGTATGCTTCACTCTCTGCTCTGGCCCTCTGTGGCTATGTCATTGTCCATGGGCTCAGGTTTCCCCCAGGTCTCACCACACTTTGGATCCACCAGCCCTTCCTCTTCTCTCTCTCATCTCCAGGTCAACAGGAGTCTATGGAATGTTGTTGAAATCAGCCCATTTTTTTCATTGCCGCCTTTCCCCCTCTTCTACTCACCAGTAGACCAATGTGGTCGCCAGCAAGCTTACATGCCTGCTCATGTGTTCCCTTTGAGTTCCAGTCTTTGAGGGGCACAATATCAATTTTTGAAGAGACAATGGCTGAGCATTGTCTAAACGTGATGAAATAAATAAAGCCACAGTTACAAGAAGCCTTACAAATCCAAGTATGATGAAATATAAGACATATAAACAGACACAAAGTACAATGAAACTTCTGAGAATGAAAATCATATAGGAAAATCTTAAAAGTTGTTTGAAAAGTATCTTGTTTTTGAAGTCATAATAAATAGACTGACAGCAAACTTCAATAGAAATAATATATATGTTTTCAGACAAAAAATGTAAACCAAAAAAAAAAAAACCTTTATCAAGAAACCCTCATTAAGGACAATAAATGCTGGCAGGGATGTGGAGAAACTGGGGCACTCCTGCATTGCTGGTGGGACTGCAAAATGGTCCAACCTCTCTGGAAAGCCATATGGCGTTTCCTCAGAAGGTTGAAAATAGAAATACCTTATGATCCAGCAATTCCTCTACTTGGTATTTACCCACAAGAAATATGAGCCATAACACGCGTAG
>NW_006408819.1:1035539-1043040 GCF_000296735.1 Chrysochloris asiatica
GAGCTAAGCCCTACAATGTGGAGAGTTAAGCGTTCAGCTGATAAAAAGAGAGGGCATATGCACAAGAACACCCACATTTGCAGATAATACCCACTTGACCTGGCTTCCATGACCTGATGATCAGAGCTCAACCAGAAGAAGAAAGAAGAGGAAAAAAAGAGTAATCTGATGCAATTTGATGAACTTGGCCTACATCTATGGAAGCAGTAGCTCAAATGAGGGAACAAATTCTTACAACAAGAATCATTCCCACCCCCTCCACACACAGACTAAACAGGGATGGCAACTTGGACATTGGCTGCCTACAAAGGAAAAAAGTGACTAGCTTTCAAGAGGGAACCTAGAGCCAGGGGGCCTGGAGGAAGGCAGAATCTCCAGTGAGTAGTATCCAATCTGCCTAGGCGGAGCTGATGAAATGAAATACAGATGGGTCTCTTTTGATACAATAGTGAACAATTGCTATCAGGACTGATTGTGAAGGTTGGAAATGTAAAGGTAGACATGGGACAAGGAAGGGAGGGAATAACTTCTCAGTCTAGGAGCGGAGGTCCCTAGGACCATCAACGGAGAATTGCCGAGAGCGGGAACCTACCCAGAGAAGCAGTGATGCCCGAGATGGAGGCAGAGACAATGACGTGGAGCAATGGAGCAGCTGGGGACTTTAGATTCAGAGAGGGAGAGTGACTATGTGCTGAAAACTGGTGGTGGGGGGATAGTGTAGGGGGCAGGCTTGCAGGGTATACCCTTTGGTCGGTTGATGATGCATGGAGTGGATTGTAACCATGGCAATGATACGATGTACGATAGAATGAATGTAAAACTAATGTTCTCCCATGTAAACTATCACATAATTCACGATAAAACACTTAAAAAAAAAAAAAAAGAAAGAAAGACACCCTCACAAAAATAAATGCTAAATAGTATTTTTAACACAAAAGGAAAGTTATCTCAGAAGAACATTTGAAGATATATATAAAAAGAAAGACAAAATGACAAATATGTGAGTAGCACTAAGTCAGGGGTGAGGAACCTTTACTTGCGAAAGTTTATAACATAACTCGTGGGCCATACACATTTATCAACTTAAAAATTAGCTCGCTATATTTGGTCAAACATTGAATTAATACACCCTTAATGTGATCGCTGGAGTCCTGGTGTGCCACTGTGGGTTAATGCTCTGGACTGCATGGTTGGTTTAAACCGCAAGGTTAATGGTTCAAGCTCACCAGCCATTCCTCAGAAACCCTATACAGGGTCACTATGAGTCCTTACTCACTCAACAACATTAACACAACAACAACAATGTGATGGCTGGAACTGTGGTTGCCTTGGCAGGGCCAGACCAAATGATTCTGCAGATGGGGCAAACATTCCCTACCCCTACACAAAATAATATCAATAGCTTATTGGGTATAAAATGTAGTTACAATGAAATGCCAGTCTATGAATTGATTTATATAAGTTGATGTGAGTAGAAATTTAAATACAGTGATCTAAGGGCCTTAATTCTCAGGGAAAAGTGCAAGAATGCATGTGAAGAATGCATGCACATTGTACATTGCTGCTGAGGATGTTAAATGATACAGCCAATTTAGAAAACAATGTGACAGTCTCATATAAAGTTAAGCATATGCTAACCTTATAATTCCATCCCTAGATATTTATCAACAGAAATGAAAGCATATGCTCACAGAAAGCCTTGTACGTAAATCTTCACAGCAGCTTTATTCATAATACTGAACACTGGAAACAATCCAAATTTTCACTAACATCTAAATGTGTAAACAAACTATGAAATACCAATGCAATGGAATCCTACTCTGCAATTAAAATAAATGAACTAGTGACAGATTTAACAACATGAATGAACCTCAAAAATATGTTGAGTGAAGGAAGTCAGACCACAGAGTACACACTGTGAAGTATTTATATGGAACTCTAGGAATGAAAAAAATTCATCCATATTGAAAGAAAAAATATCAGTGGTTACCTGGGTCCAAGGTTGAAATGGAATGAGCAAAGGAACTTTTGGGCATGATGAAAATAGTTTATAGATGATACCTTTGAGGAAAGCTGGAGAAAGGTATAACTAGATGGTAGAAATCTTAAAGGATCACAGGACTGTAGTGGATAAAGGAAGATGTGAAGCCTACTTCTTGAGGACTTTTCTGAGGTATGAATGAATGAAATAGTGTACTCAAGTCAGATTTCAATTAAGACCAAAATGGGGGTAGTGTGCATTCAGAGGAGAAGTTGTGAATATAGATAATCGCATGGTAGCAGAGTCAACAATCTGAAATAGTTTGGGAGCAGGGTTGTAAAGAAAGTATGAGAGTTAGGATTAAATTTGGTAATCCACTTTTTAAAATAGGATCAAATCTGACTGATAATGAATTGACACAAAATCTTGCCTTACAGTGGTATCTGAGGTCTGAGGTAAAATATACATAAAGCATGACTAATTCTGATAATCTCCTAAGGAAGGGAGGGTGCTATTTTGAATGCTGTGGTCTGAAACATTTCAATTTTGAATCTCTAGGACATAATATTTTATAAAACACGGAAAGGCAATTGGTAATGTTGAAGAAAAGGTAATAATGGCAACATATTTATTATACCCACTCTTCACTTAATAATATGGTCAGATTCCAAATAACATATCTTTATTAGAAATCAGTGTTATGTTAGAGTTGGGATATACCCAATCATTTGTTGCCAGTGTTCCCCCTCCCCATCAACCACTGCCCATTGAGTTCCCCTAGCACATCTCAGGATGGACCTCTTCCCCATCATGCTTTCCCACCATCCTAGAGGAGTTAAGGGTTGTGGTGGTGGTCACTGGGGGCTTCCCACCACCCAATGTCTCCCACCACTAGACCAAGGATTTAGTTCATCCTTCATCTGCACAGCTTAGCCTTTTGCAACCCCATTTCCTCTCCTGCCTTCTCGCCTCACCCCACTGATCTCTTCCTCTGTCAGATAAACCTGGACTTCTTCGGCCCTTCTGTGACCTTGCATCATCCAACCATTGTCCTGCATCCTCAGTGGTCAGACGAAGGCATGCTGCAGCCAGTCAGCTACTGTCCCTTCTATGGCCTAGTTGTTGCATGAGCCTAGAGTCTATCATTTGAGGTTGTTCTGGAAAGCCACTACAGAACCCGCCACAGCCCCACCTGGGGCATGGGACCAGAACCATCAAGGAACCAGCTGAGAAAAACTTGAAAGTTGTAGTAAAAGTGAAATGTCAGATAACGAAGTAGTAGATAAATGAGGAGTCATAAGTGTGGTGGCTTACTTGAGAAGACAAAGTCAAATATTATAATGAAATGTGCAAAGACCTGGGGTTAAAACACCTAAAGGGACGAGAACATGCTCAGCATTTCTTAAGCTGAGGGAACTGAAGCAAAAATTCAAACCATGATTTGCGGTATTAAATGATTCCATTGGCAAAATGAGTCCTGGTGTAGCTCTGTGGATTAACGCGCTAGGTCATTTGAACCACAACAGCAGCAGTTCAAGCTCACCATCTGCTCCTCAGAAACGCTACACAGGGTCACTATGGGTCGGAACTGACTCGACAACACTTATCAACAACATCAATGGACATAATATTGAATGATGCATGAAGCATCAAAAGAAGATGGAAGGACTACACAGAGGCACTGTACCCAAAAGAAATGATCCATGCTCAACCATTTCTGGAGGTAAAATATGATCAAGCACCAGTAATCCTGAAGGAAGAAGTCCAAGGTGCATTGAAGTCATTTGCAAAGAACAAGGCACCGGGAATAGATGGAATACAGATTGAAATCTTTAACAAACTTATGAGGCACTGGAGGCACTCACTCATCTATGCCAAGAAATTTGGAAGACAGCTACCTGGCCAGCTGACTGAAAGAGATTATTTGTGCACATTCCAAAGAGAGGTGACTCAAAGGAATGCAGAAATCATCGAACAATATCATTGATATGCCATGCAAGTAAAATTTTACAAAAGATAATACAAAAACAGCTGCAAGAATACATTGACAGAGAACTTCCAGAGGTCCAAGCCAGATTAAGAAGAGGACGTGCAACAACTGATGCCAGATGGCTCTTGACTGAGAGCAGAGAATCTCTGACTACACAAAAATTTTCTATTGTGTGTATCATGACAAGCTATGGACAACATTGTGAAGTATGAGTATTCCGGACACTTAATTGTGCTCATAAGGAGCCTACATATAGACCAAGAGGCAGCTGTGTGAACAGAACAAGGGAAAACAGATTGGCTTAAAATCAGAAAAGATATGTGCCAGAGTTGTATTCTTTCTCCATACTTATTCAATATGTATGCTGAGCAAGTAATGTGAGAAACTGGATTATATGAAGAATAACGTGGCATCAGGATTGGAGGAAGACTCATTAGCTACCTGAGATATGCAGATGATACAACTTTGCTTGCTGAAAGCAAAGAGGACTTGAAATACTTACTGATGAAGATCAAAGACCCCCAACCTTCAGTATGGTTATATCTCAATGTAAAGAAAACAAAAATCCTCAGCACTATAGCAATAAATAAATTATGATCAATGAAGAAAAGACAGAAGTTGTCAAATACTTCATTTTGCTCAGATCAACCATCAACACTCATGGAAGCAGCAATCATGAAATCAAACAACTTATTGCATTCGGCAAATCTGCTGTACAAGACCTTTTTAAAGTGTTGAAGAGCAAAGATGTCAGCTTGAGGACTAACGTGCACCTGTCTCAAGCCATGATATTTTCAGTAACCTCATATGCGTGTGAAAGTTGGACAGTGAATAAGAAAGATCATAGAAGAATTGATGCATTTGAGTTATGGTGTTGGAGGAGAATATTAAAAGTATCATGGACTGCCCAAAGAACAAAGAGATCTGTGTTGCAAGAAGTAGTTAAGAGTGTTCGTTGGAATCCAGGACAGCCAGACTTTGTCTCTCATACTTTGGACATATTATCGGGAGGGACCAGTAACTGAAGCAGAATATCATGTTTGGTAAAGTGGAGGGCTGGAGAAAAAGAGGAAGACCCCCAACAGGATGGATTGGCACAGTAGCAGAAGGGATGGGCTCAAGAATGATTGTGAGGTTGGCACACAACCAGGCAGTGTTTCATTCTGTTTTGCACAGGGTCATTATGAGTCGGTATTATCTTGATGGCATCTAAGAGTCACAACAAGTGTATAAGAAGAGTATATTATTCACTCTGCTAGGAGTAAATGTGGGGCAGTGGGAAAATCTGAGGTTTGGGTTTAAGCATTAATGTTACACTAATAAGGAGCTCTGGTAGTGTAGTGGTTACGAGTCAGGCTGCGAACCGCAAGGTCAGCAATTCGAAACTACCAGCTACTCCGTGGGAGAAAGATGAAGCTTTCTCCTCCTATAAAGATTTACAGCCTCGGAAACCCTATACAGGGTCTCTATGAGTCAGAACCGATTCCACGGCACTTAACAACAACAACACTAATACGAATACTCTGAATATCAGGTACTGTGTTTAGGATCGGGGATATTTTAAAGAATCCATGGTTTGCTGGGCAGACAGATGTTATTAAGTAAATATACTAAAGTTTTAGAAGTGCTGAGTGGGAGTGAGGAGGGGAGGCTGTTATACCTGAGTGGTTCAAGAAAGGCTTGCTAAAAATGCCCTGTAAGAGAAGCCGTGGGTGGCAGGCTTGAATCTCCTATTAAAATAATGGGCCTTTCTTTGTCCAGCCATGAAGTGTACCAAATACTTGATTGAGGATCCTAGCAGTTCCAACTAGCTAAGAGCTCTCCAGAAGATGAAAGTTCTAATTAAGCCCTACAGCTCTAAAACTCTTTACTGGGTGATGGCCCAAAAACACTTGTCTTGCAGTATATAGTTCCCCCTGTCTGTTCATGGGTACAAGACTGTGAATGTGCTAGAGTGGGCAACTTCATTTACTTCTAACTGTAAATGAGGTAGCTTACTTCCCCCATGAGGCACCTACTGCTTGATGTAATCACAGAGCTACTGCATCTTGGGTCCATTCTCACAGCTTACCAGGTTACATAATCAGACAATTCGTTAATGCCGTTGCTGTTGTTAAGGGCCGTCAAGTCAGTTCGGACTCGTAGCAACCCTGTATAGGATTTCAAGGAGTGCTAGCTATAATTCTTGGACTGATTCCTTTCATGAATTAAAATGTGTTTTTGCTAGACACCCTTGATGACTCTGCCTAATTTGAGCAAAGAGACTCCTTTAGGGTCTCTTATTGAACGCTCTGTTGGAATTGAACAGTCTTTTCAGGTTTCTATATTTATTTAGCAAATTTATAGGTAAGTTGAGGTTTTTGTTTTCGTTACATTAAGATGCAACCCATACCGAAGGCTGTGCTCTTTGATCTTCATCAGTAAGTATTTTAAGTCTTCTTTCAGCAAGGAGGGTGGTATCACATCTGCATATCGCAGGTTGTTAATGTGTCTTCTTCCAATACTGATGCCACATTTTCCTTCATATAATCCAGCTTCTCAGATTATTTGCTCAGCATACAGGTTGAATAAGTATGGTCAAAGAATACAACCCTGTCACACACCTTTCTTTATTTTAAACCGTTCAGTGTTCCCATGTTCTGTTCAAACAACTGCTTCTTAGTCCAGGTACAGATTACTTATTAGCACAATTAAGTGTTCCGTAATACTTATACTTCACAATGTTGGCCATCGCTTGTCAAGATCCACACAATCGAAAGCCTTTGCATAGTCAATAAAGCACAGGTAGACATCTTTCTGATATTCTCTGCTTTCAGCCAAGATCCATTGGACATCAGCAATGATATCCTTCATTCCATGGCCTCTTCTGAATCTGGTTTGAACCTGTGGAAGTTCTCCCTCAATGTATGCTTGCAGCCGTTCTATATTACCTTTAGTAAAACTCTACTTGCATAGGATATCAAAGAGATTGTCCAATGTTTTCCTCATTCATTACTCAATGTAAAGAAAACAAAAATCCTCACCACTGGCCCAATAAACAACATTTTTATCAACAGAGGAAAGATTGAAGTTGTCAAGGACTTCATTCTTCTTGGATCAACTATCAATACTCATGAAAGCAGCAGTCAAGAAATCAAGTGACATGTTGCATTAGACAAATCTGTTGCACAAGACCTTTTTAAACTGTTGAAGAGCGAAGACGTCAGCTTGAGGACTAAGGTGCGCCTGACTCAAGCCATGATATTTTCAATAACCTCATATGCATGCGCAAGTTGGACAGTGAATAAGGAATACCATAGAAGAATTGATACTGTGAGTTATGGTGTTGGAGAAGAATATTGAAAATGCTATGGGCTGCCAAAAGAATCAACATATCTGTGTTGGAAGAAATGCAGCCAGAGTGTTCCTTGGAGGCCAAGATGGCCATACTTTGCCTCTCATACTTCAGATATATTGTCAGGAGGGACCAGTCCCTGGAGAAGGATATCATGTTTGGTAAAGTGGAGGGTCAGAGAAAAAGAAGAAGATCC
>NW_006408819.1:1044657-1052310 GCF_000296735.1 Chrysochloris asiatica
GATTATTTGCTCAGCATACAGGTTGAATAATTATGGTCAAAGAATACAACCCTGTCACACATCTTTCTTAATTTTAAAACATTCAGTGTTCCCATGTTCTCATCGAACAGCCGCCTTTTGGTCCATGTACAGATTCCTCATGAGCACAATTAAGTGTTCTTGAATACGCATACTTAGCAATGTTATCCATAGCTTGTCATGATCCACACAATCGAAAGCCGTTGCATAGTCAATAAAGCACAGGTAAACATCTTTCTGATATTCTCTGCTTTCGGCCAAGATCCATCGGACATCAGCAATGATATCCCTCATTCCACAGCCTCTTCTGAATCTGGCTTGAACCTCTGGAAGTTCTCTGTCAATGTATGTTTGCAGCCATTTCTATACTACCATTAGTAAAACTTTACTTGCATGCAGTTTCAAAGCGATTGTCCGATGATTTCCGCATTCAGTTGGGTCACCTCTCTTCTCTTTATTTATCTATTTTTTTGAGGGGGTCACCTCCCTTTGGAATGCACATAAATATGGATCTCTTCCAGTTAGTAAGCCAGATATTCATCTTCCAAATTTCTTGGCATAAGTGCCTCCTGTGCCGCCTCACTTTCTTGAAAGATTTCAATTTTTATTCCATCAATTCCTGGTGCCTTGTTCTTTGCCAAGTCCTTCAATGCACCTTGGACTTCTTCCTTCAGTATCATTGGCTCTTGATCATATGCTACCTCTTGAAATGGTTGAACATTAGCCATTTCCTTTTGGTACAGTGACTCTTTTATTCCTTCCATCTTCTCTTGATGCTTTCTGCATCATTCAATAATTTGCCCAAGGAATCCTTCAATAATGAAATTGAGGCTTGAATTTTTTCTTCAGTTCCCCCAGTTTGAGAAATGCTGAGTGTGTTCTTCTTTTTGGTTTTCTGACTCCAGATCTTTGCACATTTTGTTGTAATATTTGGCTTCATCTTCTTGAGTTGATCTTTGAAATTTTCTGTTCAACTCTCGTACTTACTCATTTCTTCCATTTGTTTTAGCATCTCTACGCTGGAGAGCAAGTTTCAGTGTCTCTTCTGAAATCCATTTTGACCTTTCCCTTCCTTCTTGTGTTCTTAATGACTTTTTGCTTTATTCATGTATGATGTTCTTGATGTCATCCCACAACTCTTCTGGTCTTCAGCCTTTAGTGTTTAATGTATCAAATCTGTTTTTCAGATGATCTCTAAATTCAGGTAGGATATAGTCAAGGTCATAGTTTGGCTCTCATGGACTTGTTTTCATTTTCTTCAGCTTCAGTTTGAATTTGCATATCAGTAATTGATGGTCTGTTCCAAAGTCTGCCCCTGGCCTTGTTTCGACTGATGATATAGAGCTCTTCCATCATCTCTTTCCACCGATGTAATCAATTTGATTTCTATGTATTCCATCTGGTGAGTCCATGTGTATAGTTGTCTCTTATGCTGTCTAAAGAACGTATTTGAAATGAACAAATCATTGGTTTTGCAGAATTCTATCATGCGATCTCCAGCATCATTTCTATCACCAAGGCCATATTTTCCAACCACTGATCCTTCCTCTTTGCTCCCAACCTTTGCATTCCAATCACCAGTAATAATCAATATATCTTAATTGCATTTTTTATCAATTTCAGACTGAAGAAGTTGGCAGAATTCTTCTATTTCATCCTCACTGCCTTTTGTGATTAGTGCATAAATTTGAATAATAGTGGTATTAACTGGGCTTCCCTGTAGGCACATGGATATTATCCTATCGCAGACAGCATTTTACCTCATGACTGATCTGGATATGTTCTTTTTGACAATGAATACAACACCATTCTTCTTGAATTTGTCATTGCCTATATAGTAAACCATGTGGTTGTCAGATTCAAAATGGCCAATACCAGTCCATTTCAGCTCATTAATGCCTAAGATATCGATGTTTATGCATTCCATTTCATTTTTGACAACTTCCAATTTTCCCAGATTCATACTTCGTACATTCCATTTTCTGATTTTCAATGGATGTTTACAGCTGTTTCTCTTCATTTTGAGTTGTGCCACATCAGCAAGTGAAGGTCCCATGGACTTTTCTCCTACAGGTTTTACTCCATTCGCATCATCATGGTCAAGTCTACTTTGAGGAGGCAGCTCTTCTCCAGTCGCATTTTGAGTGTCTTCCAACCTGAGGGGCTCATTTTCCAGCACTATATCTGACAGTGTTTCTCTGCTATTCATAAGGTGTTCAGTGAGTAAATATTCAGAAGTAGTTCGTCACTCCTTCTTCCTAGTCTGTCTTCGTCTGGAAGCTCATCTGAAACCTGTCCACCATGGCTAACCCTACTGGTATTTAAAATACCAGTGGCATAGCTTTCAGAATCATCAACTCACAAACCATCACAGTACAACAAACTGACAGACGAATGGTGGATTAAAATGATAGTATTTTTAATTATGCTGATGCCATTGGATCTGACTCATAGTGACCCTATGTACACTAGATTGAAACACTGCCCAGTCCTGTACCATCCTCACCATTGTCATTATGCTTGAGCTCATTGCTATTGTTACCATGCCAATCCATCTCGTTGGGGGTCTTGCTTTTTTGGGGGTACTGTCCACTTTAGTAAGCATAATGTCCTTCTCCAAGGACTGGTTCTTCTGATAATATGTCCGAAGTATGAGAGTTGAACCTTTTTCATCCTGACTTCTAGGGATCATTGTGGTTGTAATGCTTCCAACATAGATTGGTTAATCTTATGGCAATCCATGGTACTTTCAATATTCTCCTCTAACACCATAACTCAAATGAATCAATTCCTCTATGGTCTGCCTTATTCATTGTCCAACTTTCACATGCATGTGAGGCTATTGAAAATACTCCAGCTTGTGTCAGGCACAGCTTACTACTAAAACAGATATCTTTGCTCTGGAACACATTAAAGAAGGTCTTGTGAAGCAGATTTGCGTAATTCAATATGTCCTTCAATTTCTTGTAGAAGTTACTATTTACTGAGTTGCTATGCTGTGTGAGTTATTGTATTATGATCTTTATAAACTTTATCTCATTGATTCTCTCAACAAATCTCTGAGCATGGTTTCTTCATACCCATTTTACATGATAAAACTCTGGCTTAGTGAAGTAAAACATCTTGCTCAAGATCACATTGTTAGTGATCTGAACCTCAGTCTAGTTCAATCTGATTCTAAAGCTCTTATTGTGTAATCAAAGCACTATGTGGCTCATATGGACATTTAAAATAATGAAAGTTTTGGGGGTTTGTTTTGTTTTTTTACAACAGTGATTAATGAAAACCTTGAATTTAGGGTAACAACACTATCAAGAAGATAATAAGTTAGCTAAAAGCAAGCTCCAGTTTGGCAAAAACTCACAAAAACATAGCCATGGGAATAGCCTTGGTTTTTTGTTTTGTTTTGTTTTGTTTTTTTACCAAGTCTATTCCATGAAACTCAAAAGGAGCCCAGAATGTAATGTGGCTATAGAATCATTTTCCACAATAGTTTGCTGCATTATCAGGAAAAGAATGTCCAGAATTAGGGAATTGAAAATCCTACTGTACTCATGTCAAGTTTGTAATCTTGAGCTCAGTTCCGGGCTGTTCAGTAGAGAACTGCTGGGATGGGGAAGGAGAAGGAACTGGGACTGTTTAGTCTGGAAACTGACTAGAAGATTCATGAGGAGCCATCCCCACTATTTTCAAGTCTTTGAAGATCTGGGGAAGAAGGAGCAGGATTGTGTGTTCTATATCCATAGGGGGTATGGTGATTCTGTAAGAAAGGACTGGACTGCAAACCAGAAGGTTTGTGGTTCAAATATAGAAGCTGCTCTACAAAAAAAAAAAAGATGAAACTTTCTGCTCCCACAAAGATTTACAGCCTCAGAAACCCTATGCAAGATCACTATGAGTTAGAACCAACTTGACAGCACTCAACAAAACATCTTGTCAATAGAAAAATACAACTCTGAGATTAATCAGTAGGCTCAGTGTGAGAAGGTAGATTTTTCTAATAATAACAAAACCTTTCTTACAATGGAACCTGCTCCTTAATGTTCAGTGGAAATAGATAAGCAGAAGCTAGAGGACACTTTTCAGATGTAATGCTCTGAGATTCCTATGCCCGTGCTAATTGTTGTTGTTGTTAAGTGCTGTCGAGTCAATTGCAACCCATAGCAACCCTGTATAGGGTTTCCAAGGAGCAGCTGGTGAGCTTAAACCACTGACCTTGCAGTTCAAACAACTTTGCAGTCTAACGCATTGGACCACACCAGGACGTTATTAGGTGGATTAATTAAGCTTTGATGATCTCTGTTTTTCACCTTAAATTTTGAGTGGGGCACAACTCCTTTCCTGTGGAAAGTTGGCAAACTCATCAAATATGCCTTCAATGGTTCTCATCTTCTCTTTCTCCAGGTGTTACCACTGTACTCACCATGACCACCTTGAGTATCAGTGCTAGAAACTCCTTACCTAAAGTGGCATACGCGACGGCCATGGATTGGTTCATAGCCGTCTGTTATGCCTTTGTATTTTCTGCGCTGATTGAATTTGCCACTGTCAACTATTTCACCAAGCGAAGTTGGGCTTGGGAAGGCAAGAAGGTGCCAGAGGCTCTGGATACTAAGGTGAGATACAGCAAGAGAGGGGCTAGGAAGCACCCCCTGAGAAAACTGTATTGGGACCAGGAGTGGGCAGCCTGCAGCCTACAGGAACTTAGCAGGGCTGTATGCTGTTCACTGGGGTCATCAATCCATTTTTCAACTGGAGTGCTCCTTGGCAATGTGGAGTGTTGGCTGGGGACAAAGGAAAGAAGGCAGACATCATGGAAGTTATCTTTTGGTAGGACATAAAACCTCTAAGTTTGATCTCAAGGGGAACAAATTGTACTTACAGAGTAATCCATAAAAGTGGACTCATTCTTCAGCATAGAGGAGAGCAGTCTCTAGGCTAGTCACTTCTACCCCTGATTCCCAATACATTCAAGATACAATCACACAAAATTGATCATCATTCAATATGGGTCTTTGCTCCTTTCTCTTTTCTATGCCTTTTGAAGATCTACTCATCTTCAAAACTTCTTGAAGGCAAGGTCTTGGCTGCATCATATTTTTTAAGTATCCAGCATACTTGACCAGGATCTGACTCATAGTAAAAATTGTAAAAATAGTGGTTGGATTAATGAATTGATAGGAAGGGGGAAGAAAGACAAAAAAAACAACAAACCAACTGAAACTGGCAGGACTAAAACATGATTACAGTGAAATCAAGACCAGTGTCCCAAACTGCTTTAAACAAGTTCAGTTCTCTAGATCTAGATGAAGACTATTCAAAGATGTTAAAAAGAACTAGCATATAGGATCCCAGAACCATTCCAGTTCTCTTCCAAGAATCATGGAGAAAAGTCACGAAAAGTTCTCAAAATGGGGGCAAGATGGATTTCAAAGTGTATAGAATGGTGAATTGGTAAAATTTTTGAGAAGTGCCTTCATGAATCTGAGGAACAAATTACTTTCAATTTATAAGCCTATTCCTAGCCAAACTATCAATTAAGTTATAGTTGTTGTTAAGTGCTGAGAAGTTGGTTCCGACTCATAGAGTTTCTTGTATAGAGTTTCTGATATTGTAATCTTTGTGGGAGCAGAAATCCTCATCTTTCTCCTGCATCAATTAAGTTGAGAGGCAAAATAGTCATTTTGAGACCTACAAAACCTCAAACATGTAATCTTTCTTGTATCCTGACTTAGGAAGGTATTGAAGAACATGTTCTATTAAAAGAAGGGAGTAAAACATAAAAGAGTAAGTCATGGGATCCAGAATAGAGGTTTATCATCCAACAGAGACAAGAAGTGAAGGGGAGTCCTAAAATGACAACTATGCAGCATGTCTCAAGAGGAACCAGCCCAATTTGGAGCAGGAGGCTAGAGATATTGATGGTCAAACTGAAAGTATTGCTGTAAATGTATTGGAGGATGGGAACTGCATGGTGTAAGTGAGGTAAATGAGTATTTATATTCTTCACTGAATGACCTTTCCACTTTCTTTCTTTTCACAATAAAAAGACAATTGGCAATGTACAAAACTGATGGCAGTATAAGCATCATATAATAAAAACAAAATGAAAAAATAAATCTCTATGTTTATAAAGAATATACTTATTCTTATAATGCTTTAAAATATTCATAAATTCTTACCTAAATTTTGGAAACAGTCATTTCTTAGACTGTTCTTATTTTCAAATGAGAAAACCCTAACATTTTACTCTAGAACACAACACGCTCAACTTCCATCCAGGTTTTGGAAAAGCTTAGTCTCTTATCATGGATGGCTTCTAACTGTATGGAGCATTTTAGCTATAAATTGAGTCACCCTTTGGTAATTTCTCCATGAACTGAAAATATTCAATGTAGGGTTCTGTTTTACTCATAAATAAGTGACCCTTCTACCAACTTCTACCATGGCATAAATTCCCTGACAGCATACTTTATAACGGGTGAATTGATTGAAACAAAAACAAACAGCAGTCATGTATATATGATATACAGAGCTCAACATTACATGACTCCAGATTTCAGGCATAACAGTCTAAGGAGAGCAGTAAGGTTATATACATGTAGACATATTGATCACTGCACAGGACCAAGTGCTGAATGTCAAAGGGAAGAGAACATGGAAATGCTCCCTCTCCATATTTTTTAGCCTTATTTATATGACTATTTCCTGAGGAAATGACTTCTTCAGAGCCCTTGTCCATTCCCTCCTGCTTATCTGCTCCTTTATTTCATGTCAGCTGCTTCATCATTAATGCTCACCTCATCTGGCCATATTACTCTCTATTTTTGTTCATCTTACCAACATTGTTGTCTTTTATGCATGTTCATTGCATGTACTTTTTAAACTATTTTACATTATTCACAAACACACAATTCCTGTCTTTGTCTTTCACTTCAATTGACACCATAACTAGGATTGGACACCATAACTAGAATTAAGTTATGGCAACTTTATCAAAATAAGTCCAGGTTGTCCCAACTGCCAGGCACTGCTGCTGTTTCCACCACTGTTTAGGGATGTTGGAAATGCACCAATCTGATTGTCAGTATACTTGCTTTAGGGCTTATTTAGTAAGATTACGAGAGTTAGTCAGCCAATGTACATAGTATTATTGTGTTTGGAACTGTCACATAGCATCAGAAGAGACTCATAATAAATTATGTTGCAAACATTTGAGACCATGTGTTCTACAGATCTCAACTCCATATCATCTTTGGTCACTACCCAATTTGTAGTTTCCTATTTGAATATGTATGCTTTTTTGCTTCTTATCCTTATATTCTTTACTGAATGATGCTTCCGTTTCCAATATTAACTTAGATATCTTAACCTGATTATCAGCTGTGGTGTCCTTTCCACTGCCTTTTTTTTTTTTAATGTTTTATTGTGAATTATATGATAGTTTACATGGGAGAACTTTAGTTTTGCATTCATTCCATAGTATAACATCTCATTGCCATGGTTCCAATCCCCTCCATGCATCATCAACCACCAAAGGGTATATCCCAGAAACCCGCCCCCTACACTTCTCCCTCCTCTCCCCAGTTTTCGGCCCATAGTCCCTTTCCCTCTCTGGGTCCAAAGTCCCCAGTC
>NW_006408819.1:1052410-1054103 GCF_000296735.1 Chrysochloris asiatica
TGTCAGGAGGGACCAGTCCCTGGAGAAGGATATCATGTTTGGTAAAGTGGAGGGTCAGAGAAAAAGAAGAAGATCCCCAGCGAGATGGATTGGCAAAGTGGCAGCATCAATGGGCTTAAGCGTGGTAGCAATTGTGAGGTTGACCCAGGATTGGGCATTATTTAGTTCTGCTGTGGATAAGGTTGCGATGAGTCTGTACCAAGTAGATGGCACCTAACAACAACAACAACATAAGGTATTCATGGGGGCAAGATAAGAGGGGAGACTTCAGAGACTACAGCACACATGAATGACTTTGAATAAGTTAACAGAGGCAGTTCCTTATCTGCTTGCTTTTTCTACATATCAGCTCCCCTATCTACCCCCTTAAGGGCTCCCATTAGGACTTCATTCCAAGCCTTACCTGACATCTCATGGGGATCACATTCCGCATCCTCTTACATATCAATGCTTGAAAGGAGCTTCTAACCATTCTTCCTTCACCAGGTCTGAACATGTTTTGGGTACAACACCTGCACAGCTTCATCAAAATTCTGGGGAGTAGAGGATTAGGGAATATTCATACATTAATGAGGGAAATGAAGGCACAGAGAGATGAAGGAAATTGCCCAAAACACAGAGCAAGAAAGTGGCAAAATCCAGGACTTCTCACTTCTAGTTTAATACTCATTTAGACTAGAATACTTTTGTTAGCAATCATAAAACTATCATTATGATGTTATTAATAAAATGTGATTACAATTACTGGTGCGGAGCTGTAGGATAAGTCCTATGCTGCTAACAACAAAGTTGGCAGTTCAAACCCGCCAGACTCTTTTTGGAAACCTTATGCAGGGTTGCCCTGAGTTGGAACCAACTCCACTGCCACTTAACAACAGCAACATTATAATGAATTCTCTAATTATAATGATGTTATTGTCAATAATAGCAGCATAAAAATGGTGTTGTTGTTGTTTTTAGGTGCCATCGAGTCAGTACCGATTCATAGCGACCTTATGCACTACAGAATGAAACACTGCCTGATCCTGGGCCAACCTCACTATTGTTGCCACACTTGAGTCCATCAATGCTGCTACTTGGCCAATCCATCTCGTTGGGATTCTTCCTCTTTTTCTCTGACCCTCTACCTTAGCAAACATGATATCCTTCTTCAGCGACTGGTACCTCCTGACAATATGTCCGAAATATGAGAGATGAAGTTTGGCCATTTTTGCCTCCAAGGAGCACACTGGCTGCACTTCTTCAAATACGGATCTGTTGATTTTTTTGGCAGCCCATGGCACTTTCAATATTATACTCCAACACCATAACTCAAATGCATCAATTCTTCTATGATCTTCCTTATTCACTGTCCAGCTTTCACACACATATGAGGTTATTGAAAATACCATGGCTTGGGTCAGGCGCACCTTAGTTTTCAAGCTGACACCTTTGCTTTTCAACACTTTAAAAAGGTCTTGTGCAGCAGATTTGCCTAATGCAATACATCGCTTGATTTCTTAACTGCTTCCATGAATGAAATCCTTGACAACTCAATCTTTTCTCCATTGATAAGAATGTTGTTTATTGGTCCAGTTGTGAGGATTTTTGTTTTCTTTACATTGATATGTAATCCATACTGAAGGCTGGGCTCTTTGATCTTCATCAGTAAATATTTTAAGTCTTCTTCACTTTCAGCAAGCAAGGTTGTATC
>NW_006408819.1:1056027-1082885 GCF_000296735.1 Chrysochloris asiatica
TCATCCGGTCCAGGTCACGTGGGTATCATTTGCAAGTGTTGGCGCTCCTGTGCATATGTCCTCTCTTCCTGTCAGCCGGTAGCTTCACTCTCCTCTCAAGTCCTCCATGGCTATGCCACTGACTCTGGGCCCAAGAGTCCCCAGGCCTCTTCACACTGCTTGCCAACCAGGTCCCCAACGGGGTCCACAGAAGTCCACTGAACATTATAGGGCTTAGCTTGCTGCTTCATTGCTGCTTTTACCCCACTTCCCCCCATCAGTGATGTGTGTGGTCACCAATCAGAGCGTGCATTTCCGTTGAGTCTTAGTCTTGGAAGGGGGTCTGCATTGAGAGGACCTGACCACTTGCCTTGATGTTTTCTAGGGAAGCGATTTGTTTGTTCTTGTAGTAACAGCCCATCTACCTCCAATTTTCCTGCAGGTCTTTCTTTCAAGAGGTATCCTCTATTCTTGTAGCCGCTCCAGGCTGGTCTGCTCATCCTTTCAAGTGGAGATTTCTCATCTCTGGAGATCTGGATGTGGTTCCGGTTTCTACTTATAGTTTTATGTATTGCAAAGGCTCCGCAAGAAGCCTCATTCACTGGGTATGCTGTAGCCCATTTTAGGTATTCCAATAAGTCATAGGCAGAAGACGGACTTACAAGCCTTCTAGTGTGGTGTTTCTGACTATTCCTTTCTCTCCCTCTCCAGTGTCTACTCTATATTATAATGCAAGGGAAACCAAGATTAAAACAAACAAACAAACAAACAAACAAACAAACAAACAAAAAAACAGTCAAGCATCTTAACATGATCCATCCCCCCCTCCCATTCCAACCATGACTCAATCCCTGTATCTCAGAGCCCTGCTGTCCAAGGCTGTGCATATATTGTCCTTTATCTCTGTCCCATTTAGCCCTTTCGAACATGCCCAATTGTTCTCCCATCTGCCCCATTTATCCCCTTCCCTCTCCCTCCCTGTATATTGCCCCCCTCCCTAGCACCCAAGCTCTCCCGTGTCCAATCCCCACCCTGTGCTCCACCCTCCCCCTTTCCCCCCACCCATCACCAACTTCCCAAGAACCAACAAAGACTTCCCCCTACCCCCTTTTAGTATAATTTCTTTTTCTTAGTCTTTTACAGTATCCACTGCCGTTTTGTTTGGAAGCTGTTTATCTCTGATTTTCATTTTCTTGAAGTAGAGTTCACATCCTCTTAATCTCCAACACTGCTTTCAGAGAATTACTTTTCCACTCTTTTATATTAAAGAAGTCTCTTTTGAAGCTCCAGATCTTTACATACATGACTTATACATAAGATTTTTGCCCTTTTCTTTTCTTCTTTGATATTTTCCTTTGCACTATCTTTGTTGTCTTCATGACATTTAAATTTTAAACCACTTAGGACTCAGTATTCAAACATCTTTTTTAGCTGCCCAACAGTCAAAATGATCATTTTAAATGGTAAATTAGAAACCTTTTCCTCAAAATACTTTAATGGCTTCCCACCACACTTAGGTCAAAATTCACTGTCATTACCATGACCTTCAAAGTATTACAAGATCCGTCCCCAGATACATTTAGCTACCTCCTGCCATCCTTTTTCAACTTTTATTTTTGATGGATTTTTTTTTTTTTTTCTCCTTTCAATGTAGTTAGGTCACAGTGGCCTGTTTGATGATTCTTGAACAACTCATTCTCATTCTAACTTGAGATGGTCTGTCTTTACTATTTTTTCTCTCTGGAAATTTTGTTGTTAGATATTTATTTTGTGTCTGTATGTGCTTGTTTGCTCATTTTATTCATGCTCTACTCATCTTCTCAGAAAGAACTTAGCTGACTACTCTTATCTAAAATAGCACTCACGACATCGTTCACTGCTCTACCCTGCTTTGTGAGTCTCCATCACTGTCATCATCTCCTGCTATTACATTACATTTATCTTCATATTTTTGTATGCTGATTTTATGGCCCCTCTCCTGGAATAAAATCTCCTGAGGGCAGGGTAATTTTCTTCTGTTAACTTCTGAACCTTCAGCACCTAACACAGTATCCACCACATAGTAGACATTTGTTGTTGTTGTTGTTAAGTGCCGTCAAGTTGATCCGACCCATAGTGACCCTGTATAGGGTTTCCAAAGAGCAGCTGGTGATCTTGAACCACCAACCTTGCAGTTCAAATGACTTTGCAGTCTGAAGCATTAGCCCACAGCACCACACCAGACATTTAGTTAATATTTAATAAATTAAAGAATAAATTCTGCATTTTCTCTGAAACCATGATTCTTTCTTGATTTGTGCCCATCTCTATGCAGCTTAGAACCCCGTGGTTTATCACTGTAGTCACTCCCCAGCAACCTTTACTTCCTGAATCACTTTCATTCATCTCTTCTCTGAAGAATATCCCACAGTCATTGATGGGCTGTGGACATTTATGAGCTTATCATCTTCAACTCTACTGGTCCCTCAGCCTGTGTCTGTAATTCTTCTCTTTGTCCCAAATCAGTTCTGCCTTCTATTTTCAACAGAATTTATTATGGATTTTAAATCTTGGGTTTTCATTTTACATCGCTAATAGAAAATACAGAAATGATTATCTGAGACTTGCCTCAACTCACTGTGTACTTCTTCTCTCCACTCTTTACTTTTCTGCTATAGTGTGGCACTGGGGCAATTCCTCACTTGTACTCTGTATACTTCCTGCCCTCACATGAAAGTGGTTCAAGTGTTTACTTTTTTTTTTACTCATGTTGTATTTCCTTTTTATGGATTTGTCTGAACCCTCCAAATCTAGCATGCCCCCCTCTCTGGTGAACTGCCCCAAATCATGTATGCCTTTTTGAGTGTTTCTTGCATTTTATCCCTTAAATTTTAGTTCTGTTATTTTAATTAACCTTCCTAAGGGCAAGGTATCTGATTCATCTTTAAATCCCACATAACATATACCTTATTGCTTAGCCTTACTTCTTGAAACTGGGGTTCAAAAGAGCTGGGTGGCTACCAGGATTAACACAGAAGCATTGGACCATGTCTGCAAATGCTGTGAGATCTTGACTGGGTCGCAAGTGCATTTGGGGCTCCAGCAAACCCTCTAATTAGCATCAATAGAAACATTGATAAGCATGCTGAAAAAGAGATTCTTAAGTTGGACATGCTGCACTAGTCTATAAAAGTGTTCTTTATCTCCTCCACAAACCCAAAAGTGGCTGCTTTCCAGAAAGAAAGGTATCCTAATAATGAGGTCAGACACCTTGGGGAATTTAGCGGCATCAGGTTTAGCTTTCTGATGTGGGAATTACATCAGGCCAAACTATAGAGCATGTTCTGGATATAAGAAAGCTCAAACCCAGGAGGAACAACACCTGAAATCACACTAAGAATCTATTTTGTTGTTGTTAACTGCTGTCTAGTCAGTTCCAACCCATAGCTACCCTGTACAGGGCTTCGAAGGAACACCTGGTAAGCTTAAACCACTAACCTTATGGTTTAAACCTGTTTTGCTCTCCAGCACATTAACCCACAGCACCACACCAGGAATTCAAGAATCTATAGAGAGTATTTTTTATCTTTCATTCATTACACATCCATACAGACACTTGACTAGGGAGGTAGGGATAGAATGGCAACTTGGTCTAAGTTAAATCCTTCTAGTCGCTACTAAATTCCAGAGCAAGGAAATCTGGGTAAATATGAAACATTAGTCTCTGCCTCTTGCTCTTCTCTTCTCAACACTACAACATTTGCTTTGGGTTTCCTCTTTGACAATTTAAATTAAAAGTGTAGCTGCTTGTTAAAATGTGGAAATGTGTCATGTTATACAGAGTGAGAGAAATCAAAAGATGGTTTTCTATTATTATTAAAAAGTGTCTGTAACTAAAGCAACTTCTGTTTCTTCCTTACCTATAGAACACATAGTGTCCATGGAGCTAAAGACAGTATTTTCTGTTCAGAATGATTGTTTGAGAGACTTGGTCATAACCAGATTATGAGATGACTCAATGAGAGAGCATATGTGAAAGCTTCTAGCAAAGTCAAGATGATGGTTTTTCTTCTTCTTCTTTTTCTGCTTTTTTTGTATTCCCATAAAAAAAGAGATTACTAAGCAAATTAATAAGTAAGCAAGCAAACAAGTAAAGTGCTATTTTATTTAATAGCAAAGGCAATTAGCAGCAGGAATCTATTCACGCAATGAATATACTAATTATAAATGAGTCCCATGTAGTATTTAAAGCATTTACAAGGTTCTTAGAAGCCTTAGAGCTCTGTCCTCCCTACAGTTGTAGCAATGTGATTGTAATTGTCAAACAGAAGGAACAATGCTAGTTTTTAAATGTCCGTATTAGTCAGACTGTTCATTTACTTAAGCCAGCACCCCCTCATCTGTCCGTCTTCTCCTCCTCAGTTGGAAACAGTGGAACCACCACAAGAAGGTAGGACAGGGGAGCCTGGGGAACCAGGCCTTTAAGATTGAACCACTACCTGTCGTACTTTGCCTTGCACACAGTGATATAATCACAGCAAATGCCTCCTCAATCCCCAAACAAACAGTGCTCATTAATTGGGCACTGACCTTGGCTACTTCATCTCATGAGCTCCTGTTCATGCTTTGCAATGCTGTTCACAAACCCCATTGTCTTCTCTGAGCTGTATTTTCCAACACCTGCAGGTACTTTGTCCCTATCTGTCCCATACTCTCATAATACTTTGCTGGTATTTGTTAGCACTCCAGTCACATTCTATGGTAATGATCTCTCCACAAGGCTGTCTCCTCGACTAAATAGAACTCCTAGAAGACAAAGACTGAAGCTGACACATCTTCGAAATTTTTCGTTTATCCATAAATACCTAGTGTAGTTCTTTGCCCAGTAGCACTTGCCTTGGGTATCATCTGCCATTGACCTTTACTTTGAAGATGCCTGATGATGGCACGGCAGCCTGCCATCATAGAATATTAGCTGGGTGTGGATGTGCCATCAGGAGGGTGGACCTTTAGGGTCAGTAACAGCTGCTCATAATATCAGTACAGGGGCATGTGGTGATTAATAGACCAACAAGACATTGGGTTTCACTGACAGATACTATTTCTACAAAGAGCTCTGAGTCAGCTCCAACTCAGCAACCTTTTGCACAACAGAATGAAACACTTCTAGGTGCTGTGCCATCTTCACAATTGTTGCATTTGAGCCCATTGCTGCTGCCATTGTGCCAATCCATCTCATTAGGGGTCTTCCACATTTTCACTGACCCTCCACTTTACTAAGCATGATGTCCTTCTCCACACACTGACCCCTCCTGATAACATGTTCAAATTATGAGCAACAAGGTCTCACCATCCTGGCTTCTAAGGAAAATTCTGGCTGTATTTCTTCCAACACAGATTTCTTTGTTCTTTTAGAAGTTTATGCAATTTTCAATATTCTTTGCCAAAACCTTAATTCAAATTAATATATTCTATGTTCTTCCTTATTCATTATCCAACTTTGAAATGAGGTAATTGAAAATATCATGGCTTGAGTTAGGTGTGACCTTAGTCCTCAGAGTGACTTCTTTGCACTGTAACCTTTCAAAGAGGCCATTTACAGCAAAATTTCCTAATACACTATATTCTTTGATTTCTTGACTGTTGTTTCTATGAGTGCGAGCACTGATTATGGACTCAAGGAAACTGAAATCTTTGGCAACTTCTAACTTTTCTCCATTCATCATGATGCTATTTATTGGTCCAGCTGTGAGAATTTTTGTTTGGTTTACATTGAAGTGCAATCCATACGGAAGGCTGTGGTCTTTCATTTACATCATTATTTTTAATTCCTCTTCCCTTCCAGCAAGCAAGGTTGTATCATTTGCATATTGCAGGTTGTTAATGAATCTTCCTCCAATCCTGATGCCAAACTCTTCTTCATATAATCCAGTGTCTCAGATTATTTGCTCAGTATAGATTGTCAATTAATAGTCATTAGGTGTGGTGCTGTGGGTTAATGCGCCAGACTGCAGAGCCATTTGAACTGCAGGGTCAGTGGTTCAAGCTCACCAGCTGCTCCTCGGAAACCCTACACAGGGTCGCTTTGTGTCGGAACCGACTCAACGGCACTTAACAACACAAACAACAAACATTCTCAGTTCTCCTCCCATCAAGAGGCATCTGCCATAATGATTTATTCAATGAGATTATAGTAAAGTCACAACCCAAAAGCTGGTATTTGGATCAGGGTGGTAAGTGGCAGTGAGGTCTAAAAGAGAAAAGATAAGAATCTTGGGGACTCAGAAGTAGAAAAGAAAAGAAATAGAGATTAGGAGAAAGAGGACAGTAGGAGAAGATGGTAGTAGAGAATCCTAGGGAAGAAACAAGGAAAGAGTGGAGGAGCAAAGGAGGCCAAATGCAGGATAATGGCAAGCAAAGTAACATCCAAAAAGAAAACATGAGGTGGGTAAAATTTATTTTTCTTGTTAGCTGCCATCCTATTGAGTCAAACTCATGGAGACCGCATGTACATTCGAACAAAGCATCATCAGTTTTGTGCCATCTTCACACTCATTGGTATACTTGAGTCCATTGTTGCAGCCACTATATATTTTGATTGCTTTCCAACCTAGAGGATCTCATCTTCCAGCTCTATACAAGATAGTATTCTGTTGTGATCCATAGATTTTTCTTTTACTAATTTTCAGAAGTATATTTCCAGGCTTTCTTCCTGGTCTGCCTTAGTTTGGAAGCTCTGTTGAAACCTGTCCACCATGGGTGACCCTGCTGGTATTTAAAATGCTAATGGACTTCCCTGTTCCTCAGCCTGTATCTCTATTCTGATTCAGGCTAAGCCTTGAGTCCTCGTCTCTCTTTTGCACGAAGGGAACTCCAATGAAAGTCCTTATATGCATAGGTGGATATTTATGAAAACAATGGGAATATGCACATGTAGGTGCACTTGCTTCTCATTGGATTTTATTTTTTAACTTCAGAAGAATAGATCCAAAGGACAGTGCCATAATGTGCCAGCTGCCACTGTGTACTATACTAGAGGGGGCATTTGCAGAACTCTGTGCAGGCTGGGGTTCCTGCCTGTAGCCTTTCGATGTTAGAAAACCCTGGCATGCCCCCTAACTTGCTAAATACATTTACAGTGCATGACGGATGGAATGGTCTGATAATTATGCATGTCAACGTGCCATAGTTTTTATTGTGTCTTTAAGACAAAATGACTTTGTAGACTCACCGAGCTCTCTTCCTCACAGGAGGTGTGCCCCTTGATGGTTGCGGCCTTGTGGAGTTATTTCTCGGATAACCAAAAAGTGCCTTGTGCCTGTAGAAAGCAGCACGGTGCAGCCCTGGGTAAAAGTTAGGAGCCCAGGTTGCTAGTTTGGGCTCTGCCACTCAGTCTCAAGCTGAGTTTTCTCATCTGTCAAGAGGGAATAATCTTACCCACCTAACTCATAGAGTTGCTGTGAGAATCAGCACACATACTATGAGAAGGCTTCAAAAACTTTCATGGGAAAATCCCACTATCTTTTAATTCCATTTTTTTCCACAAGCATTTTGATGTTCCCTTATATACAAGGCCCCATATGTGAGAAGTGTTTCACAGTTGACTAGTGAGAGTGACAGCTATTCTTTCATTTGATCCTCTCAGTAGCCCTGCCCATTATTTTGATCCTTCTTTTACAGATGAAGAAACTGAAGCTCAAAGAGAAATGACTTGGCCAAATCCACATAGTTAGCAAGTGGTTAAGCCAGAAGATGCAAAATTTCTGTTTTCAAAGTCATCCTTAGTTATTCCTGGGTACATCCACAAATCTGGCTACTCAGTGCTATTGTAGCAGTGGCTTCTGTTTCTTAACTTCTTTCATGACTCCTCTTCCCTAAAACCTGTGAAGGTGCTCTGTGTGATAAAATAATACACTTTTGTTTTATTTCTTCTTTCTCCCCTACTTTTTTCTGGCCCATAGAAGAAAACACCAGCAGCCCCAACAAAGAAAAGCAGCACCACCTTCAACATCGTGGGTACCACCTATCCTATCAACCTGGCCAAGGATACTGAGTTTTCTACTATCTCCAAGGCTGCTGCTACCAGTGCCTCCTCAACCCCAACAATCATTGCTTCACCCAAGGCCACCTATGTACCAGAAACCCCCACTGAGACCAAGACCTACAACAGTGTCAGCAAGGTTGACAAAATTTCCCGCATTATCTTTCCTGTGCTCTTTGCCATATTTAATCTGGTCTATTGGGCCACATATGTCAACCGGGAGTCAGCTATTAAGGGCATGATCCGCAAACAGTAGATAGTAGTGACAGTCCAGCAACCAGATCACTGTATACCCTATGAAGCATTCAGGTACCCAAACTCCGAGGCTTCCCTTCATCTATTTTAGGATTCTTCTTTTTAATCCTCCACCAAGCTGTGACTCTCAAATCTATTTATGGATCTCAATGGAAAAACAATAATAGCAAAAAGTAATTGTTCTTTTAACATTGCTGAGTGTACTCCCATCAGAGCCAAACACTGTCATTTGTCACATTGCTCATCTTAGTCTGCCAGTTTCCCCAAGCTGAGGTCACTGCATGTGTTTTATTACACTCTGCCTACTGCAAAAAGGACAGGATACGCCACTCTTTAGAGTGGAAACGTTGGCTGTTCAAGAGTTCCAGGTTGAGTACTGATGACTAGTCCAGATCAGAGGATGTTAACTAACTAGGGAGCCAGGCTTAGTTTTTCCATGGAGTCCTGCCTGCCACTTCCCCTGCCTAAAGCGGGGACCACTAGCCAGTGCTATTCTCTGAGTATGGCCCACAACAACTTTCTTGACTTGGAAGTTAGTGGGAACAGTGGAGGCCAACAACTGTTCATCATGTATGACCCAAACAGATAAAGTTAACTGGACCAACCTGGCACCAAGATAGCTGGTACCTTGCTATGTCCAGCCCCTCAGAAAATAACCTTCCTTGGTATCTCTATCCTCCAGAAAATACCTCAGCCCTTGTTCACTTTCCCTCCCTTGTAACCAACTGGGCACTGCCTGATTTGGACTTCTTGCCACCTGCAGCTCTTCCGGCAAAGGCCCAAGCACTTTTTTTTTTTAATGGAAACATAAAAAAGGGATAAAAAGAGGAAAATCCAGATCAAAATGCCTACATAATAATTTTTAAAGATGGGCAAGGTAGAAAAGTCGCCTCCTGGCCAGGACAACTTGTCAGAAACTAAAAGGGGCAATATGCTCGTGACTGGGATGGTTGTTGTTGTTGTTGAGTGCCATTGAGTCGATTCTGACCCATAGCGACCCTGTATAGGGTTTCCAAGGAGCAGCTGGTGAGTTTGAACTGCTGACCTTGTAGTTCACCCACAGTGTCACACCAGGACTGGGATGGTAGGTGGCACTTAACGCTTGGCACAAAAGAGGGCAAAAGTATACTTCTTCCTTCCACAGTTGCCACATCCTGAAACCCTAGACTCCCACTGTGTCAGAGAAGTATGGTCCTCTGTCCATGCTAGAAGGGATGAATTGGAGATCTATCATAGTATCTCTTGTCAGTTTTTGAGTCTTCTAAATCTTTAACTTGATTACCAATTTTGACATGTATTATTTATAAGCCAGTCAATCTCATTTATTCGCCACAATGTGAGTAAAAGACACAGGCATAATTTAAAAGTTTCTGTAAGACACATGGCAAACTGATTCCTGAAATTTGGATGACTTGTCAAGTCTCCTTATAACTGAAATCAAGTATTCTGCACTCTTTCTAACAGCCAAAATGAAGACAGAGTGATCATCCAATTTCACCTTGACCTCACAATCAGTACAAGCTCCTTTGGCTGGAATCTGAGTGTAGTTAGATTGAATACCAAAAAGATTTTTAGACAGCAGCAGTATGTCACCAAAGGAAACCACTTCTAATAGTCACAGCTCAAGTGTTTAAGTTGGCAACCTAGGCACTTTGAATCTGAGTACCTAAACTAGCTCAGAGTGGTCAAGATGGTACCACATGCAGGTACTCCTGCCCACCTCCTGAACAAAGCTTCTAAGGGGTCAGTCACTAGCTGTTGGTTGCCTTTTCATCCATCCCACTCCCATCCCCTGCTTCCTTGCCATTGCTGGGATGATGCATGCCAGTCCCATTCTTCCTAAGACTGTATATGTAGGTAAATTCACGAATAGAAGAGTATAGTCTCGTGGATTTGTGGGGATGGGGGTGGGGTAGGGTGGGTGGGGCTGTTAAGGATTGTCTTAAGAAATTTAGAATGAAAGCCTGACCTTTGCCTTCTGTAGAAATTGTGTTTCCAAATGCTTTGGTGCAATGTTAAGCGGCTGTTTATTAAACTCTTTCTGAATTGTGCTTAGGCTTGAGAATTTTTTTTTTACTGTGTTTTACCTAGCAAAGTCACTGGCAATACTATGCCCTTAGCTTTGACCCCCACTCTTGTTCCACAACCACTTCCCACTTCTTAGTATTGTTGGAGTAGACTTGGAACAAAGTATCTTCAGTGTAAAAGACCTATTACAATAAGGCAGACTGGAACCCATATGAAAACATAGCTTTGATTGACTCAGCAGCCTCATCACCTAATATGACAGAGAAAGAAACAGCTGTTTTGCTTCCTCTGCTATATTCACTCGCTCCTGGGAAATACAGAAATGTGTTTTCACTGCAATTCTAAAGGCTTTCTCTTTTCCCTCAATTACTCCTTTCTTTAGATGATAGTTTCCTTAAGTAATAATTATTAGGCAGAGTGAGAGTGTGTGTCTGGTTGGTTGAGCCAAACAAATGAGAATAAACAAAGTGTGGTGCTGTGGGTTAATGTGCTGGACTGCAAGGTCAGTTTGAACCTCAATGTTGGTGGTTAAAACTTACCAGCTGCTCTTTGGAAACCCTGTACAGGGTCGCTATGGGTAGGAACTGACTCCACAGCACTTAACAATAACAACAATAAAGCAGCTCTAAAAGCATACCAGTACTAATAAGTGTGCTTTGTTTAAAGTAATTTTAAGTAGCTCTTTTTTAATTGAACAAGTATTTGTTCCTGAGGGCTTTTGAATCGCTTGGACTCGCATAATGCCTATTACCGTCCCCCTCCCTTTAAATTTAATGAGTTTACTTAAAAAAAAACAAAAAACAAAACTTGAGTAGTCATTTGATATTTAAGGCATAAAAATCTTTAAAAAAAAAAAAAATACCAAGGCTGAAAGGATGTGAACCAAGTTTACACTTCTTTTTGCTCTAGTTTTAAACTACAATTCATCTCATCATATCTTAATGCAATGTGCAAATGCATTTACAGCAGCAATTACATTCATGAAAATAAATTAAGGAAGTACACTGTTAACAGTAGCCTTCAGAGGAAATGTATTTACTTTCTATTAAAAACACTATACTATATAAGCATTACATAATAATACTACCTAACCAATTGAGAACATTTGGTCATAAGAATCATCATCATAAGTTTTCTGGAAATAAGTTCAAGTAAGAATTAAAAATTTTAAAGGTGAAATGTTCCTTTATTTTAACTTTAGCAGGATCTGTTTTTCATTGTTAAGAACAGCTTTCACACTTTGAAAGCAAAAGTTGCTAAATAGAGTGGAGTCTAGATAACTTAAACTTATTGAACTATCCTCCTGAGTTTGAACTTACAGGTAAGTCTTTTATAAGTAGTGCTCAGTAAAATATTGTCCCTCCCCTCCTTCTTGCCCCATATCTTGTATTGTTTCTTACAAAACTTTGGTCAAGTGTAGAAATAGACCCAGGCTGATGTATATGTCATACAATAGCAACAGCGATAAAGCCAACTAATGACTTTGGAATTTAAAAATAGAAAGCAATTAAATTGTATTCAGTTATATTAAGAAAAGCTTCCATGGGATACTATTGAAATAGTCACAAAGATTAAGAAAATACTAATATCAAAGTACAAATGACTATGATGTTAAAATAGACCAAAAAACTATACAAGAGCCTCTTAAAATTACAACTACAAAACACAACACAAGTTACGATTATTTACCTGTCCTACTCATAAATTTCTGGTAGCATAGTGGTTACAAATCGGGCTGCGAACCTTAAGGCCAGCGGTTCGAAACTACCAGCCGCTCTGCGGGAGAAAGATGAGGCTTTCTACTCCTGTAAAGATTTACACCCTCGGAAACCCTGTACAGGGTCGCTATGGGTCGAAACCGACTCAACGGCACTTAACAACAACAACAACAACTCATAAATTTGCTCTGGTAGCATATTTATTACGAATCGGGCTGCTAACCTCAAGGTCGGCAGTTCAAAACTATCAGCTGCTCCGCAGGATAAAGAGGAAGCTTTCAGCTCCCACAAAGATTTACAACACAAAGATTTACAACTTCGGAAACCCTTTACAGGGTCACTATGAGTCGGAACCAACTCCACGGCACATAACAACAACAACAAAGATTTACAGCCTCAGAAACCCTATGCATGGTCACTATGAGTCGGAACTGACTCCACGGTACTTAACAACTCACGAATTTGAGCCGTCATACTCATAAGGCTGCTTATGTTGACACCTAGTACTTACTTATGCCATCTGATGAAGTCCCATTCCAACTTCAGAGGGTGGTTCTTCAGGAACCTGTGGATCTTGGTCACATGGTGATCACGGTACAATTTCAAAGTAGTGCAATATTGCCATGATGTGCCGTAGCATGAAGACATATACTGTGTATAATGCCATCCCCAGAACAGAAACCAGCATCGAATCGAACACAGTCCGCTTCCAGGGCTCCAGCATGTAGAGCGTCGTGACCACCTGGTACTGGCAGTAGAACCAGGACAAGTGTTTCCAGGCCCGCGCCAGTGCCACTCAGGCCATGCGCTTCCCACAATGAGTTCGGTCGTCCATCTACCTACTACTACTTATTGGTAGAGTGCTGAGGGCAGGAAAGGAAGACTTACCTGGGTTGTTGTTAAGTGCTGGCGAGTCGGTTCTGACTCATAGTGACCTAGCATAGGGCTTCCGAGGAGAGGCTGGTGAATGTGAACCCCCGACCTTGCAATTTAAACTGACCTTGTTGTCAAATGCTTATCCTACAACACTACACCAAGACTTCTTATCTGGGTTTTAGGCTCTAAATTAGCTTGCTGGCCCATCCAGTATACATCTGTTTTAGGGTGCCGTTTGGAGAGCTCCCCAGTCTGGACTTGGGAAGGGGACCCTCTGGAACTCCTCAGAATCCTCTAAAGAGGTCAGGCAGGACATGGAAGGAGTGTTTTGAGGAATAGAAAGTTAAATAAATAATTGGGGAAAATTCTATCAAACAGGTACTCCAATCAGGAGCAAGGAGCTCTTAGCTTTAGCATCAATAGTTATTAATTACATGGGCTCCTTTTAGCCTGAGGACATTAATCTTGTGACCATATGCTGGGGTGAGTCTGAAGACATCTATCCTTGTTGACCTGAGCAAACTGCCCTCTGATCCTCTCACCTTCCCAGCTCCATCAGAGAGCAACCTGAATCTGTTACACTGCCTTGTTTCTCTCTCAGCTCCAACAATGTAGGAAACACTGAGTCTGGACATCTGTGTTTTTTGGCCAGGGATCACTGCCATCACAACTGTTTTTTGATCTTTGTCAAGTTTGTCACCATACAAACTAATAAGTACCAGGCATGTATTATTGTGATAAATACACCTCACCATATACCTCATTCTCATCTTTCTCACTTCTGGGCCTATTTACATCCTGTATTGAATAGCTTTCTTTCTGTCTGGCAAATTTAAAACCATCCTTTAAATCTTATCTCAGATGTTTCACTGGATAGGTACTTGTTGAGTTTGGATTATGTTTACCCACCTACTCAGTGGTGTGCAGAGACATATGTTCCTCACAGGGCTTAGTCTAGTAGGAAATTGCAATGAAGCATGGTGAGTGTTGGGATAGGGAGAACAATGCAGAGTGGAGTGCAAGCTCACAGTGTTGCAAAATAAAAAGAGACATGAGAAGTGAAACATGTGGGATAAGTAGGAGTTAGTCATGTGGAGGCAGAGAGGGAAGGAGCATTATACATTGAGAAAACACCCTGCATTAAGGTCCTGAGACATATTAGTACTTGATGTGCAGTTAATATGGCTCTTGCATTATCAGTGAGAGACAGGCATTGTAGCAACAAGAGGCTGAGCAGTGAGTGGGGCCACTTACACAGAACTTTTAAAGCCAGGGTTATATTTTGGATTTTATTGTAGTTGCGGTGGTGGTGGCAGCAGTGTGCCATGGAGTCAGTTTCGACTCATAGTGACCCTGCATAGGCTTTCTGAGGCTGTACATCTTTACAGGAGCAGACAGTCTCATCCTGCTCCCACAGAGTGGCTAGTAGTTTTGAAATGCTGACCTTGAGGTTAGCAGCCTCCTTATTGTAGGTGCAGCAGGATGTTATTGAGAGGTATTAAATATGCAAATGGTATGGCATGACTTACAGTTTAAAAGTATTGTTTTGTAGAGGTACAGATGAGAAATCATGACAGGCTTGTACTGAAGGAAGTGCTTATAGTGAAAATGGAGAGGAAAGTCCAATAGTGGATTTAAATTACAGACTGAGCTTACAGGTTATTTTAAAAGTCTGGATGTGGGGATGAGAAAGAAGAGTTGAAAATACCTCCTAGGCTTAAGATCTGGGTGAATGATGGTTCAATTTATTGCTAGAATAAGGAAAGACCAAGGGAAGAGCAGAGTTGTGGGGGTTGCAGAATCAAGAGTTCAACTTTGAACATATCGATTTAGATGTGAAATAACTAGACTGGAGACATTAATTTTGCCATTATTAGCATAAAGAAGGTGTAGCAAGTTTAATACATGTTCACAGATTGTTTGGAAATCTCCCAAACAGGAGGTAGAGTCAATGTCCTTCCTTTTCAATCTTGGCTTGCCTTAGTAAGTCAGCTACCAAGTATTCTGCATGACTCCCAAGGGTAGGATATAAACAGTCATATAACTTCCACCTCGGTCTCTTGGAAAGCTTGTTCTCCAAGGGCACCCTCTGGAGATGTTCTCTTTTGGAGCCTAACTGCCATGCTATGAGAAGTCCCAGGAAAGGCCATATATAGATGCTTCAGTCAACAATCTCCAATGAGTCTGTCTTTCAGCCATCACAACCCAACTACCAAACATGTGAGTGAAGGACTCCCACCTTAGTTTGACACCTAGAACCTTGGTCTTCTCAGTTTCAGACCAACATTAACCTTTCTTAACAAAACTGAGGAGCCCTGGTGTGGCACTGTGGGTTAATGCTCTGGACCGCAAGGTCAGTTTGAACAATAGGGTCAGTGGTGCAAGCTCAATAGTCGCTCATTGGAAACCCTATACAGGGATGCTATGAGTCAGAACTGACTCGACAACACTTAACAACATCAACAACAAAATCCTCTGCCACATGGGGATTGGAAGCTGATTCTGCATTCCCAGTTGTACCAGTCCTCAGTCATTTGAGTCATCTCCTGCTGTATGAATCTTCATCTCTGAGGTCCCAGGCATCCTTGAGCAGAAACAAGCCAGCCCTGCTGTGCCCTGTCCACATTCTTGAACCACAGGAATAACAAATAGTTGTTGTTTTATGACACCAAGTTTTGGGGTATTTTGTTACATAACAAAAAATAACTGGAGCATATGGTGACTGAAGCCATCAGGACAGATGAGATCATTCAGAGAGAGTGTCTAATGAAAAGAGAATAGAACAAATACTGTTGTTAAGTACTGTGGAGTCGATTCCGACTCATAGTGACCCTGCACAGGGTTTCTGAGGCTGTAAATCTTTATGGGAGCAGAACTCCTCATCTTTCTCCCTCGGAACTGCTGGTAGTTTCGAACTGCTGACCTTGAGGCTGGCAGCCCAACTGGTAACCACTACACTACCAGAGCTCCTTACAAATACTGTAGGAAGTCTTAATCTTTTAGGGACATGAGAAGTTGACTAGGAAATACATAACTAAGAAAACGATGGCAGAGAAAAAAGCAGGGATCCCAGAAGACTTTAGTGTCATGGAAACCAAAGAGATGGTTTAAAAAATAAAGTAGTTGTCAACAGTGTCAAATCCTGCTGACAGGTTAAGTAAGATAACTGAAAAATGCCTTTAGGTTTAAGTAACACGGGCAGTGGTGATTCAGCAAGAGCAGCTTCACTGCAAGCAGGTAACAACTTTAGAGTTCTCTAAGAATAGCAGAGATGAAGAACGAAGGAGCGCCTGGCATTGTACAGAGAGGAGGCTAACGTTTCTTATGTGATAAAAGGGAAGGGGGAGATGCTATGTGCAGATCCAGGGAGATCTGCTGATTTGGTCACAATTGTCCAGAGAGTTTCTGTTCTCTGAGCTGGACTTCTGGAAGAAAGATAAAAGGAGTTTTTGTTCTTACCCTGTGGTCTCAGCTTACTTAGGGGCCTCTAGCCTGATACTGACACCCCCTTGTTGTTGATGTTGTTGTTAAGTGCTATCAGTCAGTCCCAACTCATAGCAACCCTGTATGAGGTTTCCGAAGAGCATTTGTGATTTCGAGTCACTGACCTTTTGGTTCAAACCAACCTTGCGGTCTAGTGCATTATCCTGCAACATCACACCTGTATCCCCTTAGTGTCCACAATTTAGGATACATTTTTTTTTTTCCATGCTGGGCAGCTAATAATCCTGCAGCTCATCACACAAGCCTCTGCCATGTGGAGATCAGGACAAATAAATGGCAGGTGGGGCAAGGGACTGGGAAGAAGATTGCTGCTGGACCTGACAATTCAATCCCTAATGGATTGAATTGTGTCCTTTCAAAATATGTACTGAAATCCTGGTCCCTGTATCTGTGTATGTGATCCTGTTTGGAAATAAGGAATTTCTGTTGTTATGCTAATGAGATCCTACCAGACAGGACCCCCTGATGGTAGGTCCTAAACCTAATCACTTCTGAGAGACATATTATAAAAAGAGTAAAATAAACACAGAAACATATACTCAGACACCAAGGAATGCTAAGGAACCCCAATGATTGCTGGCAGCTATTCGATTCCAAAATCAGACTCCAGAACTGTATGACAAACAATTTCTGTTCTTAAGAACCACCAATTTGTGATATTTTTGTTATGGCACTAGCTAATTAATACAGACTCCTAGCTATCCTTGTTTGGTGTTTAACTGAATTCTTTTGAAGCTGCTAGTCCATATGAGTTGTGTCACAGGGATCCAAAGGATAGGATGGGTTTATGTGCTTCTGATATGAGTGCAGCAGCAAATCTGCGTGAGGCCCTAGGGTGTGGCTACACTCAGGACAGAGTGACCATCAGGTGATTGTGGGATCCAAGGCTTATCATCTGCTTGAGAACCTGGCTATATTACTGACTTGTGATCCCAGAGGTTGGTTACCAAGACCCAGAAAGATGAGCTTCTTTGCAGAGAACTGCTTGCTGTATCCTGAGGTTGGCTGTTCCCATGGTCCTTTCTCCACTCAAGACAAGCTTCATGTAGTCTCTGGGTCTTAGTATTTCTCCTATTTGAAGCATTGGTTTCAAAGAGTTATATTCATTCATGTTACTCCAAATCCCATAGGCTTTTTCTTAGGCCACTAAAAAGTCACATGAAATAAACAAAAGTGCAAGAGAAATAAAAATAACAATAATGCCAGGTCTCATTTTGGGCCCTTCAGGCTTATCATAGTCCCAGGAAACTCTGACTGCTGTTCCAGGCTGTGTCTTAGGACTCTGCATTTCAGCTGGTGAAGTTATTTGCCTGCAGGTGTTATGCAGGGTAATATTTCAATCTGGGTTCCTTTTCCTAACATACAACTCAAAACTAGAAACATGTTGGTTTCCTCTCTGTCCCTTGATGGGTGGGAATCTAGTAATGCTAATGGGAAACAGAGCTAGTGAGACCCTAGTAGAAATAGTATAAGCCAGTGAAGGTTTTATTACTCACCACACTTCCTCTGTATTGATGTCATGAGCAGTTGCTATTGACCTTGAAGGGCCAGCTTTCTTAAGTCACATCCGTGCTAAGCTGGTCTCTGCTGAACTATAGTCAGCTTTATCAGGCTACTCTGCCATTATCAAATCTCCTTTAAGTTAAGGTCAATGGCAGATAATACTCAAGGCCAGTGGTTGCCTCAGCTGGGAATCTGCCATAGCCACTTTGACTTTGAGTCATGATTATACCATAATTCCCATGGAGAAGCCATGAGAACAGATGCAACAGAACCTGAACCTTGGACAAAATGCTTTCTCCATGTGAGGAGACTTGAATTGGGACTGGTCTTGGCCAAACTAATGCAAAGAGTGAGATATCAACATGATCAGGTCATGGGGAAAAGCTGATGGTAACTGGAGCAATGAACGTGTTGTCAAGAGGGATCAGTCTCTGGAGAATGACATCATGGGTGGTAAAGTAGAGGTTCAAAGGAAAAGCTGAAGACCCTCAATGAGATGAACTACAACAATGGGCTCAATCATAGCAATTGAGAGGATAGAGCAGGACCAGGGAGTGTTTTGTTCTGTTGTACATAGGGCTGTTATGAATCAGAACCAACTAGATGACACCTAACATTAATTGAAATAATTGTGAATAATGAAAAGTCAAGAATACTGAGTTATAATCCAGGTTATACAACTTTCTTAGCTGTAGGATCTTGAAAAAATTATATAACCTCTACATAACCTCAGTTGTTCGAACAGAGCATGGGAACACTGAATGTTTTAAAATTGGGAAAGGTGTGTGACAAGGTTGTGTTCTTTCACCATACTTATTCAACCTGTATGCTGAGCAAGCAAATAATACGAGAAGTGGGGTTCTATGAAGAAAAACATGGCAGCAGGATTGGAGGAAGACTCATTAACAACCTGCAATATGCAGATGATACAACCTTGCTTGCTGAAAGTGAAGAGGACTTGAAACATTTGCTGATGAAGATCAAAGAGCACAGCCTTTGGTATGGATTACATCTCAATGTCAAGAAAACAAAAATCCTCACCACTGGACCAATAAACAACATTTTTATCAATGGAGAAAAGATTGAAGTTGTCAAGGACTTCATTCTTCTTGGATCAACTATCAACATTCGCGGAAGCAGCAGTCAAGAGATCAGATGACGTATTGCATTAGGCAAATCTGCTCCACAGGAAATTTTTACAGTGTTGAAGAGCAAAGATGTCGGCTCGAGGACTAAGGTGCGCCTGACCCAAGCCATGGTATATTCAATAACCTCATATGGATGCGAAAGCTGGACAGTGAATAAGGAAGATCGTAGAAGAATTGATACCTTTGAATTGTGGTGTTGGAGGAGAATACTAAAAGTGCCATGGACTGCCAAAAGAACCAATAGATCTGTTTTGGAAGAAGTGAAGCCAGAGTGCTCCTTGGAGGCCAAGATGGCTAAACTTTGTCTCTCATACTTTGGACATATTGTCAGGAGGGAACAGTCTCTGGAGAAGGATGTCATGCTGGGTAAGGTGGAGGGTCAGAGAAAAAGAGGAGGACCCCCCAATGAGATGGATCAGCCAGGTGGCATCGGTGATGGTATCAAGTGTGGCAGCAGTAGTGAGGTTGGCCCAGGATCGGACATTGTTTCGTTCTGCTGTGCATGGGGTCGCTATGAGTCAGTTTCCACTTGATGGCACCTGACAACAACAACAACAACATAACCTCAGTATAATAAGAAGACTTTTCCAGGGACAACTATAAAGATCAAATGATCTTCTGCACATGGCAGATCATTGGAATCTTCAGTTGCTGATCATATCTAAGGGATAAATCTTCCAATCCCAACACTGCCACTGGTTTGGGATAGGACCTCCATAGCTCCGGGGCTACTAGTCACTGTATAGTGAAAACCTTGAGCTACGTGACCTTTAAGGGTCTCTCTGGGTCTGATTGTTCATGATTCAAGCTAAGTTCATTAGAGCTGAAGTCAATTGTGTCTGTGTAAGACACAGTCTGAAATAGTTTTTATTGTTTACACGAAGAAAGTTTGCAGTGTGCATTTTGGGTACAAACAACATCAAAGTAGGCATTGTGGGAAGGGAAATCCAATGCTCCTGGAGTCCCAGAGTCCCAGTGCTGGCAGGGCAAATACTGCCTGCCATGCCTGTGTTTATCCTTTGAGCTGTAATCAGACCAGAGCAAAATGTAAGGTATTATCACAATTCTCAATGCAATTAGATGCCTTTCAATATGGGCTGGTAATTTGTGGTTTGCTTTTATTTTAATCATTTTTCTTTCTTTCTTTTTTTTCATGTTGATTATTCTCTGGTAACAAAATCCCTTCCTAGGGAAAAAGTCTGTAGTTGGGAGGAGAGGGATACTAGTGTTGTACCAGAGCAAATAATGTGTATTAAGCAACTGACATGGAATAGGCATTTGTATTTCTTTTCTTCCACTCTCTTCATCTCTCCACACTCATAGACACAGAAGAGTGCCTTGAACACAGTTAGAGGTACAGGAAATGACTGTTGGATGAATAAACAAATATGATGGGTACCCTTTCTCCAAAATGATCTGGAAAACTGTGAGAGAGATACAGAGGAACATGGAGTTAAATGAAAGAAATGAGTGGACTCTAAAGGACACTGATACCACTGAAACTAACATGAGAGCTCCCATTCACTGAGTGCTGCCAATGGCAACTCTTTGGTGTGGGTATCATTATTTTATCTATTTTCCACATTATGAATCTGACACTCAAAGATGTCACATGAGTTGTATGTGGTCCCACAGGCTGGATGAAGTTCCATTCCACTGCTCTAAAATTTGTCATTGGTGCCTGTTGGGAATTTCCTCAACTCTGTGAGACAGGCATAACTGGACTGGTTAACCCTAGGGGTGAGGGAGGCCCTGCTATTCAAGGGCCTGTCTGTGGATGTGTTTCTGGATGTACATCTCCTGGTATCCGGATTTTCTGGGGATTGTTGAGAAGGCCCAAGGAGTAGGTTAGCAGATATACTTGTGCAAATCACCTGTGAGGTGTGGCTTCTGCATCTTTCTCCAGTGACTAGTACACTTGTTTGCAAGATATCAACAGTCTCAACTGTGTGAGATATAACAAATAGAAAAAGCTTCATTCATTTAATGAGCCTATATTGACAGCATATATTGATACTTGGTATGAGTATCAAACCTTGTGCAAAGTGCTAAGGAATTCACAGGGCGTGTACTTTAAGGAGGACACAATCTAATGTCAGAGAGACAAGAAAAGAACTGTGAGGATGTTGACTGTTAAGAATTGGAGAGCTACAGAGGGGATACCCTTGAATAGCCTGAGCTCAAGGCAATGCTTCCTCATAAAAACAGCATTGGATCTGTGATTGGAATTGAATAGTTATCCTGTCTTTGCCCAAAGTGTGATGTGGTTAAGGAAGGCTAGTGAGATGGAGAAGTGGGAGTGCTCAAGTCAAAGGAAAAGCATGTACAGACACTGAAAATCTGAAGCCTTCCAGGAATGTAAAGAAGTTCATTTTGGCTGGAGGGAGACTGAAAGCTGAAGAGGTTCTCAGATGGGACTATAAAGGGAGGCAGAGGTCAGGCCTTTTATAAAGGACACTTTATGAGCATGGCAAGGTCTCTAAATCTTATCCTTCAAGCAACAAAGAACCACTTTAGGATGTTAAGCAGCAGTATGTGCTTAGTTGATAAGTTGAAGTGGTATGTTGGAGAAGAAGCTCTTACTATAGTAAGAGAGTGTCAGGAGTAGGGCAAGTGTGGACCCAACAAGTCCAGGGTAAGCATCTGCATCTGCAATATGATGGGACCTGGATTATACTAGTAGAACCAGGAAAGAGGAAGGGGAAATGATCAAGGAGATTTTTAGGAGCCAAAATTATGAACGTGTGGAAACTGGATATTGTGACTGAAGAGAAAGGCAGGCAAGAGACTGCTTTGAGTGACTGTGGGGAGAGGTGTGGGTAAAATTTCTGGACATAGGTGAGACTGAAGGGGCAACCAGTTTGAGTGGAAGACGATGAGTTCAGCACCGCATATATGAAGATGAAAGTGTCTGTGAGGCATGGTTGATAAAGTGTTCTAGAAGCACTTGAATATCAGGATCTGAAGCTCAGGGTTAAGGCCTAGACTCAAGACAGTAATCAGAGACCAGGGCTTGATGAATATAGGAAGGGTGGTTACTGAAATCTTGGGATCCCATGACTTCCCATGGGAAAGAGTGAGGAGTGAGGAAAGATTGTGGCATAGACAGAGCCCAAGGAGGAGGTGGGACTAGAACAATCATCAAAGGAGACTGAAAAGCGGCAGCCTGACCAATGCAATGGACACCAAAGAAGGGGAAAGAGAGAGGGAGAAGGAAAAGAATGAAAGAGAGGGAGGGGTAAGAGAAAGACCTATGGAATAGCAATGGTACCCTGAACTCAGGACTGTTCAGAGGGAGAGAGGCATGGATGACTATTGGCCAAGAATATCTTAACATCTTAAAGAGATGTATTAATCCTAAACTCCAAAACCTGTGACTTTATGAGGGGGCTTCAAAACGTTGTGGCAAAATTCCAGTATTCTTTTTATTCCACTTTTTTTCACTGACTTTTTGAGACCTACTCATATATATTACCTTACACGGTAAAGGGGAAATAAGGTTGATAACCAGTTGGTCTTAAAGAAAGTAGCCCAATGGAATCACAAACATCCTTTTAAGTGGAAGATACAAGCAGAAGGAAAAACAGAGAAATGGCAGCTTGAGAAGGACTCAGCCCAAAGTTTTTGACTTTAGAGATGAAAGAAGGGGACCAGGAGCCAAGGAATATGAATAGACTCTGGAAACTGCACTAGGATGACTCCTTGAGTTTAGTTCAGCCAGTCTAATTTCAGATCAGAGCTTCAAACTGGTTCAGTTTTTGTTTTGTTTTGTTTTTGACACACTGCTGAGAATTTTCATTTCCATTCCAGATATACTGATTCAGAATCTACATTTTTACAAGATCCCCAGGTGATTATTCTAGATCCCCAGATGATTCATATCTTATGTCTACAAAGGATCTTGTTAAAATTTAGACTGTGATTCAGTACATCTGGTCTGGAAATGCAAAATCTTAACAAGGAGTCATATTGCAATGAACTAGTTTAAAGACAGCACTATGCTTGGTCTAGGGACACAGCAGAGAGTAAAACAGACAAAGTTGAAGAACATTGGCATAGAAGCAGATTTCTAGCAACATGTGTAGCACAGATGTCCAATCCTTCACTTTGCATCTTTAGAAAATCCCTGTCTGTTTCAGCAATATTTGTCAGAAATATTTTTGCATCCATATGTGTGCAAAGGAAACATTTAAGTGGGGACAAGGAGGGATAGGATGGTCAAAGCTTCTCTCAAGGAGCACACAGTTGAATGCTCACAAGTTGGAGTCTTGACACCTGCCGAAGAAAAATGACTAGGGTGCAGAGCACTTAAAGTACAGATAAAATGAAGGGAACAGCTATGAAAATAGAGAACAGTGGTGCAAGCAGGACAATACCACTATTGTCTATTGTCTATAGATCTACCTGATCCTGTGGGGTGGGTGTCAGGCTCCTGTCCTGGCTCCCCAGCCCAGCAGGTTATGGCTGCTATAGCACCCATCAGTGTGTGTTAGCAATGTCTTCCTGTTGTCTCCCACAGGATGCTGAGCTCTTTGAGGGAAGATACTTCATAGGTCCTTGGAAGGGTCAGGCATACCAGAGTCAATGTCAATGTTTCTCTTCTTCTGGGATGAGCAGGACAGAAAGACAAAGATCCTGTAACCACAGTGTGAGGTGCTTAGACACTTTAGTTTTGAATGCTCAACTCTGCAAAGAAAGATGTTTCTAGATGCGCCTAAAAAAGGGCTGGGGTAGAGGTAGGAAGAAAAAAAGGCAGGAAAGGATCATCCTTTTGACCTTTTCTTTATGGCTGCCAATCCCTCAAGCTGCCTTCTCTGTCACTGACCTTTTCATTCTCCCACTCACCTCTGGGATGTGGTGGTGGATTGACAGCTAAATTAAACTCTTTTGAAAGATGACTTCATCCAGCAGGCAAGAATGGACATCCCAGCTACTGAGGGATATGGGGGCAGCAAGATCTGCAATCGAGGTCTTGCCTGTGAGCCTTTGAGGCCACCTCCAAGCTCTGGCTGCTGGGCAGGATGCTTATCTTTTAGGGAATTACTTAAGGTTGCAGGATCATACTTCCCAGCATTCTCATGGACCCAGTGACTCAGCAGTAACTCCCTGAATTCTGGGCACCAGTAGTACTCTGAGTCTGACAAATGTCCTACTATCTTAGGAATGCAAAGCACATCTTCTTCCCACATCAGAGAAAGGGATTTCCAAGGAGGACCATTCCAATTCTGTTCATTCTCAACTCCTCTGCCTTAGGAATCAGCCTCTATCTGTGTTACATCTCTATCTTTCTAGCTTCCAGGAAATCTTTAAACTGAAGCCTATAAATGCTTCATTTTATGATGCCTGCTCAATTTATTACAATGATTCACATCTGGAAATTTTTTGTTATAACTATTTTTATATAAAGAGCAATGTCTACATAAACCCAATTTTTGCATAGAAATAATTATTTAATTGCCTCTTATAGAGTGTATAAAATGAGCAAATCAAAGCAAGGGCATTGCATTAATGACTATGTGTCATTAGCTTGAGCCTGCAGACAGCAAGAGAAAAGCTACCCTCTCCCGCCCCCCTCCACTCACTGTCACTTCCCAGTCCTTTGCCTCTTTTGATCTCATACTTAACAACTAGGAGAAGTATTTCTCTCCTCAGAGCTCATGCAAGGATAAGTGTCTGTACTGAGAGTAAGGAGGGTAAGTGATATCATCTGAAACCAAGAAAAAAGAGTGGTGCCAATGATGGATGCCACAGTCACTGGTATGTCAAGAATTGGGTCCCTGCCACCCCTCCCAGGCTGCCTAGTGAAACTATCCTTCAAGTGTATTTCATTTAGTTGCCAGTCACCTGAAGAGATGGATGGCAGAAATTAAAATAGAAGAGGCTTTGGGACTGGCAGCAATGAAGAGAAGAGTTAAAAAAGATGACCCTTTTTCCCCTCTCCCCTTTCAAGGCTGTCCAGATATATCCATTTTCTTCTCTTTGCAAATCTGGAAGCCCAAAATAAAATTTGAGCTACATTTTTCGAACTATGATTGATCAGCTGTGTGCTCCTCTGTTTCCACTTTGTGCTGTTAACAGGGAGTAAAAAGCATTCTAAGTATTGTAAATAACGTGTACAACAGCCCAAGGGAACAATTAACTATTGAGAAATTATTAGTAGACAAGTGTGACTTAGAAGGAGCTAACTGGGAAGGGTGGAAACAGAGTATGAGGACACATAATGTAGATGTGGATGGGGAGGTAAGTGAAAGGCAGTATGCAGAGTTGTGTAGGCCTAGGTAAGAAACTTGGACATTATCTGAAGATCAATGGTAATCCATTGACAGACATTAAGTAGACCAGCAACATCATCAGGTGAAATTTACTTATTTCTTTTGTTTATTGTGGGAAGAACAGAATAGCATAGAGGTAAGACTGGTATCAGGGAGGCCATTTAGAAGACTATTAAAGTAGCATAGCTTGATCATCAGGTTTGGATGTTTAAATGAATAGCTACACCATTTGTTAATTATGGTTTGGTATTGAGGGTGAAGGATCTGATGAGTTTAGTTTGGGGAAATCCAGTCAGAGATGACCCGAAAGAAGTTGAATAATTTTGGCACAAGGCTAGGAAAAAGCCTTGTGTGAGAAATGTGTATCTGGGGATCATCAGTATAGAGATTATACTTGAATTTAGAAACATGGAAATCCTTGATAATCTTAGATCACCGAAAGTGATGTTGCAGAGAAGAAGTTTTAGATTGAATAAAGTGCAGTAGAGAATGGCTAATGAAAGAGCTAGTTGAACTTGAAGGCTAAATTTTCATTGGTGTCAACCTGCCTGTGGAGAGATTGGCTCTAGCAGTCAGTGTTCTTCAGGATAGGTGAGTGAGCACAGTGGAGGCCTGACTAGATAGGCAAATGGGACATGAAGGCTTTAGGGGGAAAAAATTGGTTGTATTGGCAAGACAGAAGGAATGAGCAATAATTGAAGGTCTTAAAGAGTTTGAAAAACAGGTGCATTAGGAATAGATGAGTAAGTGAGTTCTGGTTAAAGAATTAAATGTTTGAATTTAAGATATCAAAACAAGTTCCCATTGATTCAACTCCAACTCATGGCAACTCCTGTGTGTCAGAGTGGAACTGTGTTCCACAGGATTTTCAATGGGTGATTTTTCTTAAGTAGACTACTGACACTTTTGTGATAGTTAAGGTTTTGTGGCAACTTGACTGGACCATGATTCCCAGTGGTTTGACAGTTGAGATGTGGTTAGCCCCATGGTGATATCTAATATAATGTGCTTAATTCTATGATATTTGGCTATGAACAGTGTAGTTAATTCTATGATGATTGGGTATGAACAAGCATTGTGAACTCTATAATTGATTGGCTATGAGCAGACAGTTATTTGAAAGGACATTTCCTCAGAGCCATGGCCTGCTTCCAATATAATGGACACTCAGGCAAAGTTTGCTTGCTTTTCTCTGGGTCTGGTTCTTGTATATGACTTATCCTCCAATCTTCCAACCTCTGGTTCTTTGGAATTGAGCCAGTGGCCTTCTGTATTATCTACCTGCCTGCCGGACCTGTCTGACTTCCTGCCTGTCTGCCTGCTTGTCTGCCTTGCTGACCAACTTGTCTGTGGACCTGACTACTGATCTTTGTACATCTGGGGTGGTGCTGCGGGTTAATGTGTTGGACTGCAAAGTTGGTTGGGACCACAAAGTCGGCAGCTCAAGCTCACCAGCCGCTCCTTGGAAACCCTCTACAGGGTCGCTATGGGTCGGAGCTGACTTGATGTCACTTCATAACAACAACAACAACAATATATATATATATATATAAGG
>NW_006408819.1:1083103-1089864 GCF_000296735.1 Chrysochloris asiatica
TATATATATACACACACATAACTAACTTTCACAAATTTGGCTTCTCTAGAGAACCCAGTATAAGACACCTGTCTTCTAAGGCACCTCTGGATGTACTATAATCTAAAACCTTTCAATTAGCAGTGGAGTACTTTAACCATTTGTACCACCAAGGGATTCCTTGGATATTAAAAAGTTTTAATTTAAAGTGTACTCAATAGAGTTAAGAGCTGTAGTCTAATGAAGGAGGAAGTCATTAGTAGTAAGAAGGTCAGGATGTTGGATGGCTCTTATACATGGATAATAAATTACCCAGAGGATAGAAAAGATTGTAGTAGAGAAGAAGACTGAGCTTCAAGTCCCAATCTTCAGTGAAGAGGAGTTTGAAGACATCAGTGTTGAGGTTAAGAAAATATAGTCAAACCAAACAAGCCATTCTTGTAGCTTCAGTTCCTTGGTCTGAGACACAAAATAAAAAATACTTTTAGTTAAATGAATAAATCAGTGATGAATCTCAGGGATTTTGTAAGTCCTCCTAGAAAAATGTGATACCTACTCAAATTAGTTCTTGTTTTAGAATCATGTTCAGGATATGTAGTGTGAAGAGAGAGACTTTCAGAAACTCCAAAACACATCCTAGAAGATGGAGATGGAGTCATCAGGAGGTCATCCATAGTCTCTGAATTACTTACCATGACTATGAATCCTGCTCACAGACCTTGCTCAAGTCCACCATGAGAGCACTGAAGTGGTTAAATATGTATAACTTAGAATCTGGGGAAAGATGGAGACACCCACTGTTCCATCCTGAAAACCACTGTTCTCTACCTCCACATACTGCTTGACCTAGTCAGAGCTCACAGTTAAGGTACAGAGAGGACTTGAAGGTGTTTGCTCTTTTGGGTCCCATGGTGTAGTGAATTATCTAATGTCTCTTCTGGCCATAGTTTGTAACTCCGACCAAACAACATTTCTGTTCTACTAGGTTTGGGTAAGAGAAGGTGGGAGAAGATATTGATAGGATGACATGATTCTGCTTTGGATGTTAGCACAGTTAATTGTAATTGTGAATATTTGAAATTCTAGCTTAAGTATAAAATTAACCATCTCAGAAACAGAAGCTAAGATCTCATTACTGTCATTGAAGAGTCAGGTGGGGAGTGTGCATTTTGGACTCCGAAAATCTATCCATTGAACCTCCTTGACCAAGAGACAGAAGCTGACACTGGAGGAGTTGTAGAGGAGCAGCAACAGCAGACCTAAGAACCAGAGCATGAAACAGAGCAGTGGGCTTCCCAGACCACAAAGCAAGTAAAACTGAGTGACTTTGGGTAGAAAGCTTGCTTCTAGTGTGGGGTGCCTCCAGGCACTTAAATGGGAGAGCTAGGTTTGCTTACCCATGGAACTAGAACTGAGTGCCTTCAGACTGAGCTTTCAGGTTGAGGCTTATGCTGGAGTGGTGTATCCTGTATTTATCAGCCGTTGACTGTATCATATGCCCTGAGCATTTTCTGATCCTGTATTACAACCTGTTAACTTTCCTAATAAACCTTATAATTGAGTTCTGTATGGCCATTGCAATGACTATTTGAACCCAGCTGAGTACAGTGCTGTGGGAGGAATGATTTGTTATCACATGTTTTTGCAGGTCTCATTAGGAAAGCTTCTGAGGGTATAGCTGTACTTCCATAGTTTTCATTTTATAGGAGGGATTTCCTGCTCTGAGTAGGTCTTTTGACATACCCCAAATCTTTGCTGCAGAGGCCCTGGGAAATCCAAATACCATAAAGACTACATTTCAGAAGGGCATTCATGATGATGATGCCACTTTTGATAAAGGAGTCCTAGTGGGATACTGTAGTATAAGCCTTGGACTGCTAACCACAAGTCGGTGGTTCAAACCCACTTGCCACTCCTTGGAAACCTTATATAGGGTCAATATGACTAAGACGCTCTGGTAGCATAGTGGTTATGAATTGGGCTGCTAACCTTAAGGTCAGCAATTTGAAACTATCAGCTGTTCTACGAGAGAAAGATGAGGCTTTCTGCCCCCGTAAAGATTTACAGCCCCGGAAACCCTGTACAGGGTCGCTAAGAGTCGGAAGCAACTCCATGGCACATAATAGCAACATGAGTCAGAACTGACTAGATGGCACACAACGATAACAATAGACATAAATAATTGCAATATAATGGTCAATAGTAAAAGTTGCTATGAATTGAAAACACAAAGCAAAAATAAAATAATTCCATTAGTGTATGGAAATGCTTACATAAGGCTATATAATTATTTCTGTTATGATAACTGTTGTTGTTGTTGTTGTTAAGTGCCATTGAGTCAGTTCCAACCCATAGCAACCCCATATAAGGTTTCCAAGGAACCACTGGTGAGCTTGAACCACCGACCTTGTAGTTCAAATGGCTTTGCAGTCTGGCACATTAACCCACAGTGCCACACCAGGACTCCATGATAATTGTAGAATGCAAAAATAATACATACAACATTACAGATGAACATGAAGATTGGACAGAACAAAAGTAGAGTCATCACTGTAAAAACCTCATTCCTCACCCACACTGCTTCTACCTGAAACCAATGTATCTATACTATGAGTGCCTTTGAGTTCACTGGGGAACTTCTTATATATGTAGATTCTGATTCATAGGGTCTAGGGTAGACTTTAAAGGCTGCAATTTTAACAAGCCACAGCTAGAGGCAACAAAAGCCAAAACAATACTCAAGCCAAAGCCTCAGGGTGAACCACGGAGATAGAAATAATAGTCGTGATAACAATCAAAGTTTTAGCACAGAGTGGGATTGTAAGGATCCCATTTAAACCTCTACACCACCTCATTAACTTCATGGAGTTCTGAATCTAAGAGGCAGATGAGTCCATCACAGATATAGCCTGGTTATACATCCTCAGTGGGCCTGCCAGTCCTACCCATGTTCCACAGACAACCTCACCCAGGTGAATGTGCAGCTGACCAATGCTAGGCTTTTGGAACCCACCCATTTATCACTGCTCCATCTTTAGGGTGCAGGGAGGAAAAGGGGGAAGCAAGTGGCTAAGAGTCTTACCTCCAAAGTCCCTCCACTTGTTACCATGAAATCAGAGAAGTGGGGGTTCACACTCATCCCAAGCTAGCTTGAATGCTTTTCTAGGTGGAACCATCACTACAGTTTGAACGAGAAGTGTTTAAAGTAGACACACTTAAATGTGAACTACAATCTAAGGGCTGCAGTGACAGCACACATCTCACTGTCCCCATATCTCCCCTTATCCCTCTGTGGTCTAGTTACTTCACAGTGGCCAGTGTGGCTTGTCAGTCAATCAAGTCACATCATGCCTGTGTTCAAAACCTTCCAGTGACTTCTAATCACATGCAGAGTAACATTTTAACCCTTCACTGAGGTCCATAATAATAGAAGCTGTTGGGACATTATTAACATCACAAAGACTAGATGTCAAGGTAAAATGAATAAAGGGATAAGTGTATGTTGTTGTTAAGTGCCATCGAGTGGGCGCCAACTCATAGTGAACCTATATAGTGTCTCCAAGGAGTGTCTCCAAGACTGGGTTTGAACTGCTGACCTTGTAGTTCACAGTACAGTGCTGGTAGTACAGTTTCACACCAGGAGTTTCTAATCTTTAATATTTATTAATTTAACAAAATGATTTAAAAATATATAAAGAAGCTTTATGACACATTAGAAAGAAGCGCCCTGCAGGCCACCACCAGTAATAACACATAATACTGGACGAAGCAAGTTCAGGGGACAATCCTAGAACTCTGAACTACATATAAAGGAATATTTTGAAGGATCGAGCCAATACCAACTACTATACACCAGATAGACAGCCAACACTTGCCACAGTTACTCTGAGTTATGTAAAAAGAAAAATGAAAAAGGGAAGTCCATCTCCTGATCACATCTACCTGGAGGCAATTGGAAAGCTTAATAATACATCAACATACATTCATCTAATTATTTAAAATATATCTAATTATTGAAAATTCCCAAGAAACAACTGACGATATCAACACATGTCCAGAAACAAAATAGAGTAGCTGAAACAAATGATCTGGAGATAGATCTAGAAAGGAGGGCAGGCTTTGGAACTGCCTGAGAAGGAAATCAGGAGAATGATATTGAGCTGCATCCAAATGCTCCACAGAGGGGTTGATAAAAATAAGGAAGAAGTCAGGAAAGTGCTACAGGAACAATCAAATAAGATGGATAAAGCATTAGAAACAATTCAAAACCTGCAACAAGAGTTCCAAATGATTAATAATAAAATGTCATAAATGGACAATACACTGAAAGGACAAAGGGGTAGAAGTGAAAAGATGGAAGCCACAACCAGAGAGCTAGAAGACAAATTTCTCAGTACTGCTAAGATAGAAGAGCAAGCAGAAAAAAGGATTAAAAGATCTGAAGAAAGTCTAAGTAAGGTTCATGTGGGACAACATAAAATAATCTGAGGATAATTAGAATTCCAGAACAGGAAGAATCACAGAAGACCACAGAAGAGATAGTTGAAGAGATTCTGGAAGAAAATTTCCCTCACATCCTGAAAAATGAAAAGACCAGCATTCAAGAAGCTGAATGAACTCCAGAAGGATAGACCCCAAAAGAAAATCACCAAGACAGAATCATAATCAAGATCTACAAAATCAAAGACAAGGAAAGAATCCTGAAAGCAGCTAGGGAAAAGAGAAATGTTACTGACAAAGGTAAGAAAATAAGATTAAGCTCTATTCTTTCAGCAGAAACCGTACAAGCAAGAAGGCAATGGGGAGACATATATAAAACCCTGAAGAAAAAAACAAAACAAAACAAAATTGCAAACCAAGAATCATCTACACAGCAAAGCTGTCAATCAAAGGTGATGGTGTAATAAAAAATCCCAGGATAAACAGAAGCTAAGAGACTTTGTCAAAGATAATCCAGAACTTCAAAACATCCTAAAAAGAGACTTTGGACTTAAAACCAACAAGAACAGGCAACAACCAGAGATTGACATACATGGCAGTACCATCCAGAACTCATTCAACAGATGGAAGAGTCCAGAACAGAACAAAACTACAAGAATAAAAATAGAAAATCTGGGAGGTAAGTCTATGATCAAAACAATTACAATGTGAAAGAAGGTAAAATTCTAGGCACATAGATCTAGGTGATGAGGAGGTCAGGTAGCTTGCAGGACAAAATAGACTGTTTTAAATAGAGAAAAAAGTTAATAGAATGTAGGATAACCTCAGAGAATATTAATATTTCATAACATACCAGAAAATGAAAATCCAAGAAGGACATGGAGACATTAAAACTATGAAGAAACTGACAAGAAAGAAGACAAAAAAACAAGTATTCGGCACAGGAAGGCATGCAGAACAAAGAAACCAACAACACCACAAAACAAAACAAAAACAAACACAGTAACAGCAATTCATTCATACCTGTCCTTGGATAAGTGCTGCCCTTTTGATCATCATATGACATTCATACTTCAGTTGTATTATTGTCACCACTATGTATCTATCTATTGCTTGGCTGAAAAACATGAGTCATGGGGGTGAGTTCTGTCCCAGACCTGAAGGATGACCAAGGTTCATAATCTTGGAGTTGCACCAGTCTCTATCTGACCAGTATGCCTGGTCTTATTCATGATTCTGCGTTTTATTTCACATTTTCTCCTGCTCTATCTAGGACATTTCAAAGCAGTTGGTAGTGATAGCCAGGAACCATCTAGTTCTTCTGGTCTCACGGTCATGATTACTGATGTTTTCATGGTCTGTTAGTCCATTGGACTAATTGTTTCCAAGCATCTTCAATTCCCATCACTCTTCTTTCTTCCAGACAAGAAGAGACCAGTAGTTGCCCTTTAGATAAACATTCACTAACTATTAAGATCCAAGCTGCTACTCACCAGAGTGGTATGTAGAACATTTTCTTGTGTACTATGTTATTCCAATTGACCATGATGTACCCAATACTATGGTCCTAAGACTCCTGGCCCAGCAAATCATTCCCTCAAGGTGTTTGATAATGTCTGAGAAGTTCTCATAATGCTTCCCCTTGTGTGCTCCACCACATTCAAGGATATATTAGTAGCGAAGGTGGAAACCCATGTACAAATGTCCTGTGTCAAACATTTATGTATCTGTGGACTGTTATTAAAAAGAAAGGAAAGCCCCAAAGTAATGTCAGAAGAATCTCTGAAATTTGCTCTTGAGCATAGAGAAGCTAACATGACTGAAAGAAATGATGAAGTAAAGGAGCTGAAGAAAAATTTTCAAATGCACTTGAAGAAGCCAAAGGAAAGTATTATAATGAAATGTGCAAAGACATAGAGGTAGAAAACCAAAAGAGATGAACATGCTCAGCATTCCTCTAGCTGGAAAAAACAAAACAAAAGACTGTAGAAAGTTTAAAGTCTCAGGTTACAATATTGAAGGTTTCTATGGACAAGATGTTGAATGAAGTAGGAAGCATCAAAAGGAAATGGAAGGAATACACAGAATCACAATACCCAAAATAATTAGTTAATGTTCAACCATTTCAAGAGACAGCAATGAATAACATTATGACCAAAAGTCAATGGTATTGAGGAACACAAACAAGATGGCGGATCGGGTGGATGTATAGCAGAGAGCTCCGCCAACAACAACACAGAATACCCGACCAAGCAGGCTCAGGGGATGGTCCCAGAACTCTGAACCACATATAAAGGACTACTTAGAAGGTTGGAAGGCTCACAGCTGGGAGAATCTGTGGC
>NW_006408819.1:1093279-1112034 GCF_000296735.1 Chrysochloris asiatica
ATATGGAGGGGATTATAATCAATGTAATGAAACAATGTAATGTATATGAATTGTTGAATGTGAAACTGATGATGTGCCCTGTAAACTTTCACTCAATCCACAATAAAAACCTTAAATTAAAAAAAAAAGAATAAATAGAAAATCTGAATAGACCCCTCCCCCCAAAAAAAAGTCAATGGTATTGAAAGAAGTCAGGAAAGTGCTACATGAACAATCAAATAAAATAGATAGAGCATTGGAAACAATGCAAAACCTACAGAAAGAGGTCCAGATGGTTAATAATGGAATATCAGAAATGGACAATACACTCAAAAGGAAAAGGAGTAGAATTGAATAGTTAGAAGCCAGAACTAGTGAGCAAGAAGATAAATCTCCCAACACTACAAAGATAGAAGAGCAAAGACAACAAAAGATTTTAAAAATCTGAAGAAGGCCTAAGATTCATGTTAGACAACATGAAGAGGGATAACAAGAATTATCAGCATTCCAGAACAAGAAGAATCACACAAGTCCACAGAGGAGATAGTTGAAGAACTTCCGGAAGAAAATTTCCCTAACATCCTGAAAAGCGAAAAGATAAGCATTCAAGAAGCTCAACAAGGAATGGGCAAATACTGTTAAGATGCTTGGCTGTCTTTTGAATCTTGGTTTCCCTGGCATATCATTATAAAATAGACACTTGAGGGAAAGAGAAAGAAATAGCCAGAAATATCATCATTGAAAGCTTGTAAGCTTTTAGGAATACCTAAAATGTGGCTACAATATGCCCATTGAAGGAGGCTTCCTGCAGAGCCTTTGCATTACATAAGACCATAGGTGGAATCCTGAACCCCATCCAGAATCTTCTGAGGTGGGAAATTGCCACTTGAAAGGACAAGCAGACCAGCCTGGAGTGACTAGAAGAACAGAAGATAATTTTTCAAAGAAAGACTGACAGGAAAAGTACAAAACAATAACGGCAGTCTGACTGATTACAACAAGAACAAGCAAGTTGCTCACCCAGGAGACATCAAGGTAAGTGGTTGGGTCCCCTCAGGGCAAACTCCCTTCCAAGACTAAAACTCAATGGGAATACATGAGCAGACATGCACTCTGATTGGTGATCATATTCGTCACCCATAAGGGTAAGTGAGGGAAAAACAGCAATGAAGCTGTGCGCTAAGCCCTACAACGTTCAATAGACTCCTGTGAACCCGGGTGGAGACCTGGTTGGCCAGCAGTGTGGCAAGACCTGGGGACTCTAGGACCCAGAGTCGGTGACATAACCACAGAGTTCTAGAGTGGAGAGTGAAGCCTCCAGCTGATAAGAAGAGAGGGCATATGCATAAGAACACCCACACTTGCAGAGCTCAAACAGAATAAGAAAGAAGAGGAAAAAAAGAGTAATCTGATACAATTTGATTACAGTAGCTCAAAAGAGGGAAACTGGGGGTACTGCTGGACCAGGGACTCCAGGAGGAGGTCTACCCCAACTGGGCCTGAAGCTTCAGCTGCGAGTCCTACTCCTGGCTTGGGTCCTTCAAAGTCATCCCCCGCCTCTGCTGGATTTGGTCAGAAATGCCTGTGATCTCTTCATCCCACTGGACAAACTAGGCTTCTGGCGCCATGGCCCTGGTATTATGTGGCTTTGTGGCCTCGTGTCCTCAATCCTGTCTATTCTCACCCTAATCTGCCCCCGGCTAATACTCAAGCCCTAACGTTCTGTTGCAGGATGGGGGGGGGGGGGCTGAATTGGTGAGATGGCATCTTAGATCACCCCTGATGTATCAGCCTTATTCTAACTCTACTCCTTGGGTGAAGTTAAAATCCAGATATTTGGAGGTGGAGGCTTCATTTGTTCCCCAACTTACTCATCTCCTTTCTTTGCCTGTTCAGAATGATGCTGTATCTAGCATTTTGCTGTAAATACTGTACATTGAGTCCTTGTAAATAGCTGTGGCTCATGAACTAAAGATTAGTTTGTCTGTTAACATTAAAAAGAAAAAAAAAGTCAATGGTATTGAAGAAAAAAATCCAAGCTGCATGGAACACATTGGCTCTAGGAATTGATGAAATACAAATGGAAATGTTTCAACAAACTGATGCTCCACTGAAGGTACTCACTTGTGTATTCCTAGAAATTTGGAAGACAACTACCTGGCCAAACTATTAGAAAAGATCCACGTTCCAAAGAAAGGTGACACAACAGAATGTGAAAAGCATTGAAAAATATCATTAATAGCATATGCAATTAATATTTTGGTGAAGATAATTTAAAAATGTTTACAACAGTACATCAACAGGGATCTGCCAGAAATGCAAGCTATATTTAGAAGAGGACATGAGACAAGAAATAACATTGCTTATGTCAAATGGATCTTAACTTAAACAATACAAGAAATATGTTTACTTTTGTTTTTTTATTGACTATGCAAAGACATAGTCTACTGTGTGAATCATAAAACGCTATGGATAACATTGCAAATAATGGAAATTCCAGTTGTTCTCATGAGAAGACTGTACCTAGACCATGAGGCAGTTGTTAAAATAGAACAAGGGGATACTGAACAATTAAAAATTAGGAAAAGTGCGTACCATGTTTGTATCCTTTCACCATACTTATTCAATATGTATGCTGAGCAAATAATCTGTGAAGCTTGATTATATGAAGAAGAGCATGGCATCAGGATTGGAGGAAGACTCATTAGCAACTTGTGATATGCAGATAGCACAACCCTATTTGCTAGAAGCAAAGAGGACTTGAAGTACTTACTGATGAAAATCAAGGACCACAGCTTTCAGTATGAATTGCACCTCAATGTAAAGATCCTCACAATTGGACCAATGAATAACATCATGATAAATGAAGAAAATAATGAAGTTGTCAAAGACTTCAATTAACTTGAATCCACAATCCATGATCATGGAAGCAACAATCAAGAAATCAGGTGACTTATTGCATTAGTCAAATTTGCATTAGTACATTTTAAAGTGTGCAAGAGCAAAGATGTCATTTTGAGGATTAAGGTATACCTCACCAAGCCATGATATTTTCACCAATTGTCTCACAGACATGTGAAACTTGGGCAATGAATAAGGAAGACCACAGAAAAATCTGTGCATTTGAATTACGGTGTTGGTGAAGAATTTTGAAAGTACCATGGACTGCCAGAAGAATAAACAAATCTGTCTTGGATGAAATAAAGCCAGAGTGGAGAGTGAAGCCTCCAGCTGGTAAGAAGAGAGGGCATATGCATAAGAACACCCACACTATCAGGAGGCTGATAAGACTGAGCTCTCATACTTCGGGCATGTTGTCAGAAAGATCAATCCCTGGAGAAGCACATCATGCTTGATAAAGTAGAGGGTCATCAAAAAAGAGGAAGACCCCCCCCCTCCCATGCACACACAAGATAATCTGACACAGTGGTAGCAACAATAGGCTCAAACATAACAATTGGGAGGATAGTTCAAGACTCGACAGTGTTTCATTCTGTTGTGCAGGAAGCTATGAGTCGGAATCAACTTGACAGCACCTAAAAATAGCAACATACTCCCTCTCTCCCTCCCACTTCTGTTCAGCCTATGAGATATATTCATGTATCTATTTGTAGATTACTGTTGTTGCAGGATTATGTACCTAATAATATTTATTTGTGTTCCCTGTAACTCTTGCACTTCTTATCCTGTCTTCTCCTGCCTTCAACATTCTTCTGTCCGGCTTCCATTTTTGTAGTTCATTCTAAGCTGACTTTCAAAAGTCATAACCAGAATGCTTCAGAAATCATATGGGCCCCATACCTTCCCCTTTCTTACCATCATAGCAAGTTCCCAGGAAGAGTAGTTACTTAGGCTGACCCCCAGATATCCAGAGAAGCTGCTTGACTCAAACTTTATGATTAACAGAACAATGCATAAGTGATTTCATAATTTTCTAGAGACTTTTAAATCATGAGTTTGAAAATGTCTACCAATCTGATTTTTTTCCTTATAAGTTCTTGAACTTTCTGTACTTAAACCCTATGAAAAATTATTTTTGCTGGAGTACTTTTGTGAATCTTTATGCAGAACAGCGTGATCTGTATCATTCTGTTCCTTCAATCATATTTTTACTTTAATTTTAACAGAGACTCCAGTTTGTTCCTTGACACATCTATGATGATAAATAGGTAGATATGTAGATGAGTAAGTAGATCGATAGATGGATGGATGAATGGATAGAAAGAAAGAAAAGTAGATAGATAGATAGATAGATAGATAGATAGATAGATAGATAGATAGATAGATAGATAAAGCTTTATAACCAAACCACAAATACACAAAAAATATTTTCAAATGCTCATAGGTATAGATAAGTATGTAGGTAGGTAGGTAAGCAGGTAGATAGATAAATAGGGTAAGAGAGAGACAAAGAGAGAGAGCATTGTAACCAAACCATATAAAAAATATTTTTCAAATACTGATGGGAAATTGAAAAGTTTATTATATACTATGAGACTAACAAATCCTGAATTTCTCCAACAAAAGTGATCTAAGTCACATTCTTGGACCATAATGGACTGCATAATATAAGCAAACATTATAAACTGATAGACAGTTAGATAGAAGGATGGATAGATAGGTGGGTAGAAAGAAGATAGATAGATAGATCTACCACACAAAACCCATGTCAAAGCATATATTCTGACTCAGTGAACTTTCAGGAAAGAGCATATACGCCCCAGAGGGTTTCCAAGGTTGTAAGTCTTTACAGTGGCAGGCTGCCTCATCTTTCTCCTGTGGAACTTCTGGTGAGTTTTAACAACAGACTTTTCAGATAGCAGCAGAGCACTTACCCATGTCATCAGGGCTTGTCAGATGGATAGAAGGATAAGTTAATAAACAAACCACCTGGAATATACCACTATACTTCTAAATAACTCCTGGGAATAGAGGCTGTAAGAAATAAAATATCTGAATTTGTGATTATGAAAATACAATGAGATCACTGCACATGAATGCCTATGGGATCTATGCAAATAGCAATATTCAGAGAAAGTTTGTAATCTTAAATGGATTCATTTAGAAGTATTAGAAATCAAGAAACACTGAAAGTAAATCAATTTCAGTATTCAATTTTCGAACCTAGAAAAATTACAACAGTATTAATGAAACGGGCTATAGGATGAAGGAGACAATTGAAATAAGATCAGAAACTAATGAAATAGAAAACACACAAACAAAAATAAACGATAAATCAAGTTAAACAATAACATAGTTCTTAAAAATAATAACTTCTGACAAGTCTTGAATAATAAAACAAATGTACATAGACAGAAGAAAAAAACAACATATATAGGAACATGTTAGAAATTTTAAAATACAATACAATACAATGAACAACCTGTTGCCAGGAGACTTCACAAATTATATTCAAATGACAGTATTTTAGGAAATAAACCTTTAATATACTGACAAGGTTGACTGAAAAAGAACTAAAAATACACTTTCTATTTGACCTAGAAAAAGTCACTAGTATTAATTCATTCTAAAGATGTGTTCACATATATGCAAAACTACTTGCATGCAAGGTTACTGGTGTGGCGCTGTGGGTTAATACGCTGGACTGCAAAGTCAGTTTGAACCAAAGTTCAGCCGTTCAAGCTCACTGGCCGCACCTCAGAAACCCTATACAGGGTCACTATGGGTCAGAACAACTTGAAGGTACTTATCAACAAGGGTCCTGGTGGTATTAGTGTTTATAAGCATGAAAGAATAGAAACAACCTAATGGTCTATTGAACCCATTACTTCCTCTCTAAGCACACAGAACTTCCCTTAGTGCAGGCCCAGAATGATTCCAACAGAAACTTTACTAACTTGGGACTTGAGTCCCAACCCATCAGATGAAGCCACCAGTTGAAGTTATAGCAATCTGCTTAAAAACAAAATTCTGGTAGTGGGTACACAGACATTTGTTCCATTATTTTTGTGCCTCTCTAGTTTTTAAAATTTGTAAAAAAAAAAAAAAAAAAAAGGTTAAAATTTTCATTTAAAATCATGGTAGACTTTCAGTTTTTGTGGTCTCACATATAAAGTGCTTGGGAGTTTTAATTCCCATCACTACAAGAAGAAGGCTGAATTAACTGAAAATATTGAACCCATCAGAGAACTGAGGTCTTGTGGCAAATTTCCATCTCAAAATCATGAGCAACAGACAATAAAGAGAACGGCTGAGACCAGCATACATGGAGTCGAAGTCATTGGAGATATAAGCTGGAAGGAATATTTAAATGAAAATTTAGATGACTTACTGGAAACTGACAGTAAGCTATTGTGAAACAGAGAAACTTCTGGGGTCATAGTTTTTAAGGAAAGTCATACATTCATAAGTTTTACCTCTAAGTACGCACCAAATTCTCACAGATAAGAGCCAAAAAAAAAAAAAAATCACCCCATGTCTGTGGCACTGGGATGGGAAAAGTAATAATCTTGACATATGTACAGTGCATTCTTGATAACAAAGACCAACTCTCCAGAGAAAAGGCTTTACCAGAAACTTAGCTCACAGAAGCAGGCAGGCAATTAAATACTCCCACCATCTCTAGCGTTCTTGTGCTCAACCACTGTGCTCAACTGCTAACCAAAAGGTAAACAGTTCAAACCTACCAAGAACTCAGAGGAAGAAAGATATTGCAATCTGCTTCTGTAAAGATGATTGATTTGGAAACCCTATGAGGTAGTTCTTCTAGATCCTATACAGTAACTAAAGACAGAATACACTCAATGGCACACAACATCATCAAGCATTTCTAATTAACATAAGAAGAGGGGAGAGGAAGAAAATGTAAGAAACCCTAGTGAGGGAAGATATTAATCCAAATAAATCAATAATTACTTTAAATGTGAATGGCCTAAATATACTAACTAAAAGAAAGAAAAATAAATAACCAGAATAGTCCTATATCCCTAAAATAAATTGAATTAATGCCCTTCAATAATATAAATGGTCAGACTCAGATGATTTCCCTGGCGAATTCAACTAAACAGAGAGTTAAGTGTCATCGAGTCAGTTCTGACTCATAACAAAAGACACTGTATAGGGTTTCCAAGGAGTGGCTGGTTATATGAACCACTGACCTTGTAGTTCAATCTGACCCTGCAGTTCAGAGCTTATTCCTGCAGTGCTTAATACCAATTGGTCACAATCTGTTCCAGAAAATTGAATCTTCGGACACATTTTGTAGATAATAGCATTACTATAACACCAGAAACATTTAAGGACCAAATTAAGAAAGGGAAACTATAAACTAATATATCTCTTAAGCATAATTTAACAATCTTCAATAAAACATAAGCAATTTGTTGAAAACCAAGAGATTTTCTTGGGCATATTAAAAAATGAGGTATGCTGACAGAGACAAGAGAATATAGAGAACCACATCCAAGATCTGCTTACCTGGAGCAGAAGCAACTGGAGCTATAAACACTTGTTGTTGTTACATGCCATGGAGTCTGTTCCAACTCATAGCGACCCTGTACAGGGTTTCCGAGGCTGTAAATCTTTACAGGAACAGAAAGCCTCATATTTCTCCCACGGAACAGCTGGTAGTTTCGAACTGCAGACCTTGCGGTTCGCAGCCAGATTCATAACCACTATGCTACCAGAGACACTTAGGAAAATTTAAATGGTAATACAAGTGAGAGAATGATAAATGCTTGAAAACCACAGTCTTGGGAGTTACAACACATTTGTGCGTTCCCACCTCCAAGATACTCACCATGTTGTCACAGTGAAGAGTCTAGAAAAGTCCATATTTGGATCTGACAGAAGGAGGGGAAACTTAAACATTTGAAATCCTAGAGTATTTTTCATAACAAAGTCTTACTCTCCAGTGAAAAAGACTTTTATTTATTTATTTTAATTTTTTATTGTGAATTGAATGAAGGTTTAAGACAAGGTCATTAGCTTACATTCAACCAATCATACACTATGTTTTTCAGCTCAATGATTACAATCACCTTCATGCAATAACAGCTATCCTGCTTTCTCCCTGTGGTTCCTATTTGCATTCCACTCACCTTCCTATCCCTTCTCAACTTTTTTCTTAGGCATATGTTGCCCTTTTGAATTTGAGTGGTTGACAACTCTATGGTGAGCATACTTTGCTAGTGTTGCTGCCACCCCAATAAATTTATCTATTGCTAGGCTGAAAAAGCAAGCAAACAAACAAACAAAATATAATCAAATTGAGCCTAACAAGATATAAAAATAATGATTTACCATGGCCAAAAGGAGCTCAGGTAGTGTAGTAGTTACGAGTTGGGCTGCTAACCTCAAGGTCAGCAGTTTGAAACTACCAGTGGTTCCACAGGAGAAAGATGAGGCTTTTTGCTACCATAACCATTTACAGCCTCAGAAACCCTATACAGGGTAGCTATGAGCCAGAACCGACTCCATGGCACACTACCGCCATCACCACCACCATGACCAAGTAGGATTTACTCCAAATTTGTAAAACTGGTTCAATATCCACAATCAGTTAAGGTAACTTCTGACATTTGCAAGATGGCCAAACTTCGTCTTTCATACTTTGGACATATTGTCAGGAGGGAACAGTCGCTGGAGAAGGATATCATGCTTGGTAAGATAGAGGATCAGAGAAAAAGAGGAAGACCTCCAACGAGATGGATTGGCCAAGTGGCAGCATTGATGGACTCGTGCGGCAGCGGTGGTGAGGTTGGCCCGGGATCGGACATTGTTTCGTTCTGCTGTGCATGGGGTTGCTATGAGTCGGTTCCGACTCGATGGCACCTAACAACAACAACAAATGACATTTAAAAGCTAGACAAAAATCATATGAACCTTATATTTGATGCAGAAAAAAATTTGACAAAATCTAACATAAATTAATGATAAAAAGTTTCAGCAAACTAGGAATAGACCTACAGTAATGTGATAAAGAGCATCCAGTAAATCCTCACAGTTAACAGCATAATTTTATAATGAGAAACTAGATACTTCCTCAAGCTGTATATTTTAGTTTTCCTTCTAGTTTATGGCTCCAGTGGCTCATTTTTGGAACAAGACAAGGGTATCTCCTCTGACCACTACTATTTGCATCATATCGGAAGTCCTAATTAGTGCAATATTGCAGGAAACAGAACAAAGTATGTTCATTTTGAGACAGAAAAATATAACACTGCCTTTATTCACAGGTGACATGCCAATGTATATAGAAAATTCCACAAAATTGATTTAAAAAAATCTCCTGAAACTGAACAATGATCATAGCAAGGTTGTAGTAAATAAGATTAATATAGAAAATTATTTCCTATATACCAGCAATGAAAAATTGGTATTTAAAAATGTTTTATTGTATATTATGTGATAGTTTACATGGAAGAACATTAGCTTTACATTCATCCTATCATATATTGTTTCATTGCCATGGTTACAATGACCTCCATGCATCATCAAGCCTTCCCCCTGGTCATTAGCACACAATTCCTCTCCCTCTCTGGGTCTAGAGTCCCCAGCCGTTCCCTCTGTCCACGTCATCGTCTCTGCCTCCATCTCTGGTGTCACTGCTTCTCTGCTTAGGGTCCTGAATTCCGCTCTTCTCCCTTGATGGTTTCCAGGGACCTCCGCTCCTGGACTGCAAAGTCAACCACTCCCCTTCTTTAGCTACAAAATGTTTACCTTTATATATCTAATCCTCACAGTCAGTCCTGATAGCGATTATTCACTATTGTGACACATCAGTGCCATCCCCATTTCCTTTCATCAGCCATGTCCAGACAGAATGGATACTACTCAGTGGAGATTCTACCTTCCTCCGCACCCTCTGGATCTAGGCTCCCTCTTGAAAGCTTGTAAACCAGTCACTTATTTCCTTTGTACCCCCCTCCCCCCATTTTGGGTAGCCAATGTCCAAGTTGCCCATCCCTGTCTATCAAGGGGGTAGGAATGATCCTCGCTGTAAAGATTTGTTCCATTTTTTGAGCTACTGCATCCATAGGTATAGGTCAAGTTCATTAAATTATATCAGATTACTCTGGTTTTCCTCTTCTTTCTTATTCTAGATGAGTTCTGATCATCCAGCCACTAAAGACCAGTCAAGTGGGTATTATCTTAAACTGTGGGTATTCTTGTGCATATGCCCTCACTTCTTATTCGCTGGATGCTTCACTCTCCACTCTAGTCTTCTGTGGCCATGTCATTGACTCTAGGCCCAGGAGTTCCCAGGTCTTGCCACACTGCTGGCCAACCAGGTCTCCACCCAGGTTCACAGGAGTCTATTGAACGTGGTATGGCTTAGCTTGCTGGTTCATTGCTGTTTTTCCCTCACTTCCCCTTATCGGTGACCAACGTAATCACCAGTCAGAGCACATGACTGCGCGTATATTCCCATTGAGTCTTAGTCTTGGAATGGGGTTTGCCCTGAGGTGACCTGACCACTTGCCTTGATGTCTCCTGGGTGAGCAACTTGCTTGTTCTTGTAGCAGTTAGTCGGACTGCCATTATTGTTTTGTATTTTTCCTGTCAGTCTTTCTTTCAAGATGTATTTCTGTTATTCTAGCTGCTCCAAGTTGGTCTCTTTTTCCTTTCAAGTGGAAATTTCCCACCTCAGAAGATTCTGGATACAGTTCAGGATTCCAACTATGGTATTATGTAATGCAGAGGCTCCACAGGAAGTCTAATTCACTGGGCACGTTGTAGCCCCATTTTGGGTATTCCAATCAGTTATGGGCAGAAGATGGACTTACACGTTTTCTATGGTGATATTTCTGGCTATTCCTTTCTCTCTCCCTCATGGTCTATTTTATAATCGTATGCAAGGGAAACCAAGATTAAAAGTCAACCAAGCATCTTAACATTGTTTCCCCCTTTTTCCCTTTCCTACCATGCCTCAATTCCTTTATCCCAGAACCCTGTTGTTCAAAGGTTGCGCATACATCATTTTTTACTTCTTCCAATTAGCCCATGCAAACCTGCTTATTCGTTATCCCATCCACCCTGTTCTTCCACTCACCTCCCCCTTCTTGTGTATTGCCCCCCTCCACGGCACCCAAACTAGCCTGTGTCTATTCCCTACCCTGTGATCCACCTTCCCCTCTGTCTCCTCACCCCACCCCCACATCCCGGTAAACAGCATAGAATACACCCTCCTTTAGTATGGGTTCTTTTTCTTAGTCTTTTACAATAATGGTCCTGTGCAGTATTTCTCCTTTTGTGACTGACTAATATCACTCAACATAATGTCCTTAAGTTTCATCCATGTTATGCGGTGGCTTGAAACTTCCTGGTTATTCTTCAAGGTAGCATAATATTCCATTATGTGTATGTACCACAGTTTGTTTATCCATTCTTCAGTTGATGGACACTTAGGCTGTCTCCATCTTTTTGCTATTGTAATTAGTGCTACTATGAATATTGGTGTGCATATATCTACTCATGTTATGGCTTACATTTCTTGTGTGTAAATACCAAGTAGAGGAATTACTGGATCATATGGTATTTCTATTTCCAACCTTTTGAGGTAGCGCCGTATTGCTTTCCAGAGGGTTGGATCATTTTTCAATCCCACCAGCAATACAGGAGTGACCCAGTCTCTCTGCATCCTCACCATTTATTGCCCTCTACTTTTTTGACCTTTGCTGTTATTGCTGGTGTGAGATGATATCTCATTGTTGTTTTGATTTGTATCTCTCTAATGGCTAGTGATCATGAACATTTCTTCATATGTTTTTTTGGCTGCCCGGATCTCCTCCTTGGTGAAATGTATGTTCATGTCCTGTGCTAATGTTTAATTGGGTTATTTGCTGTTTTATTATAAAGGTGTTGTTGTTTCCTATATATTTTAGAAATGTGTCCCTTATCTGATATGTCGTTGCCAAACATTTTTTCCCATTCTGTGGTTTCCATTCTTACACTTTTGGTGCACATAAGTTTTTAGTATTTCTCAATCATTTAATTTGTCTACTTTTTTTGTGTGTAGTTTTCAAAATGTTTGTTAGTCTGTGTATGCCCTAAATTTGAACCCTCACATTTGTCCCTACTTTTTCAATGATTGCCTTCATAATTCTGTGATTCACATTTAGGTCTCTAATCCATGATGAGTTGTTTTTTGTATAAGGCGTGAGGTAAAGGTCTTGTTTGGACCTTTTGCATATCCCTTTCCCGTTCTGCCAGCACCATCTTTTGAAAAGACTATCCCCTCCCCATGTGATATATTTTATTGAAAATTAGTTGGCTGTATTGTTGTTGTTAAGTTGGCTGTATATGGATGGGTTAATTTCTGGATTCCCAATTCTGTTCCACTGACCAATGTATCTTTCATTGTATCAGAATTTAGCTGTTTTGACCACTGTAGCCATGGAAATACATTTTGTAGTCAGAGAGTGAGAGGTTTCCAACCTTATTCTTCTTCTTAAGCAGTGCTTTGCTTATCCAGGGTCTCTTTGCTTTCCATATAAAGTTTTTAATTGTTTTTTCCTCTCATCTCTTTGAAGAATGCTGTTGAAATCTGGATTGGGATTGCATTATATGTATAAATTACTTTGGGCAATATTGACTTTTTCACAATGTTAAGTCTTCATGTCCAGGAGCATGGTACATTCTTCCATTTTTGTGGGTCTATTTTGGTTTCTTGTAGTAGTGTTTTGTGGGTTTCTTTGAATAGGTACTTTGTTTCTCTGGTTACATTTATCCCTAGACATTTCATCTTTTGATCAGCTATTGTAAATAGTATTGTTTTCCTAATGTCTTTTCAGCACTGTCATTATTAATTTACTGGAACCCAACTGACTTTTATATGTAGAGCTTATATCTTGCCACTTTGCTGAATCTTCCAATGAGGTGTAGTAGCTTTTTCACTGAGTCTTTGGGGTTTTCATGTCATCTACACATAGAGAGAGTTTTACTTTCTCTTTGCCAATTTGGATTCCTTTAATTTCCCTGTCTTTCCTTATAGATCCTTCTAAGACTTTCAGCACAATATTGAATAGTAGTGGTGACATAGGCATCCTTATCTGGTTCCTGTTCATAGAGGGAAGGTTTACACTCTCTCTCCATTAAGAGTAATGTAGGCTGTTGGTTTTGTATATATGCTCTTAATTATGTTGAGGTATTTCTCTTCAATTCATACTTTGTTAAGGATTTTTTATCAGGAATGGATGTTGGATTTTGTCAAATGCTTTTTCTGCATCAATCGATATGATCAGGTGGTTCTTTTCCTTTTTCTTATTTATATGGTGGATTGTGCAGATTGTTTTTCTAATGTTGAACCATCCCTGCATCCCTAATATGGATCCCACTTAATCATGATATATTATCTTTTTGATATGCTGCTGGATTCTGTAGGCTAGGATTTTGTTAAGAATTTTTGCATCTATGTTCATGAGGGATATTAGTCTATAATTTTCTTTCTTAGTGACATCCTTCCCTGGTTTTGGTATGAGAGTTACGCTTGGTTCAAAAAATGTATTAGAAAGTTTTCCATCCTCCTCTATATTCTGGAATAATTTGAGTAGAATTGGTGATAGCTCTTTCCTAAATGTTTGGTAGAACTCACCAGTGAAGCCATCTGGGTCTGAACTTCTTTTGGTTGGGAGTTTTTTGATGACCTGGTCAATTTCTTATTTTGTTATGGGTCTGTTCATGTTTCCGATTCACTCTGTGTAAGTTTAGCTAGGTCGTGTTTTACTAAAAATGTATCCATCAATTCTAAGTTATCACCTTTGTTGAAATACAACTTTTCACAGTATTTTTATTTCTTTTGGTTATGTTGTGACATTACCCATGTGGTTTCTAATGCGTGTTATTTGTGTCTTCTTCCTCTTTTCTTTTGTTAGGTTTGCCAATGGTCTGTTAATTTTGTTAATCTTTTCAAAGAACCAGTTTCTTGTCCTGTTGATTCTTTCTATAGTTTTTCTGTTTTCTATCTCATTTATTTCTGCTCTAACTAAACTTTATTATTTCTCTTCTTTTGGTGACTGTACAAGGCTCCCTCTGCTGGTCTGTTTCTGATTGTTGCAGATTCTGTGTTTATGTGTTAATTTTGGTTCTTTCTTCTTTTCGGATGTGTGCATTTATTGCAATAAATTGTCCTCTCAGGACAGCTTTCACTGTGTCCCAAAGATTTTGGTATTTTGTGTCTTCATTCTTGTTTGTTTCTAGGAACTTTGTGAGTTCACGTTTATTTTCTTCTACTACCCAGTCACTTTTCAGCAGGGTGTTATTCAGTTTCCATGTATTTGACTTTATTTCCTTGGTCTTCCTATTGTTGATTTCTAATTTGATAGCATTGTGGTCTGAGAAGATGCTTTGTAGTATTTTGATATTTGTAAATTTATGGAGGTTTGTTTTATGACCAAACACATGGTGTTTTCTGGAGAATGTTCCATGTGCACCGGAAAAGAATGTGTATTGTGCTGTTGTTGTGTTGAATGCTCCATATACATCTATGTGGTCCAGTTGGATGATTGTGTTGTTTAGTTCCTCTGTTTCTTTGTCAAGTTTTTTTCTGATTGTTCTATCTATTTTTGAAAGTGGTGTATTAAAATTGCTCACGATTATTGTAGATTTGTCAATTTCTTTCTCCAACTCTATTAGAGTGTGCTTTATATATTTTGGAGCTCTTTCATTGGGAACATAGATATTTATTATGGTTATGTCATGTTGTTCAATAGTCCCTTTAATTTTGAAATAGTATCCATGTTTATCTATTATGCTGGTTTTTGCCTTCAAGTTTATTTTATCAGAGACTAGTACTCCCACTCCTGTTTGTTTTTTTATTGCAATTAGGTTGGTATATATTTTTTCCATCCTTTTATTTTAATCTGTTTTTGTCTCTGTGTGTGAGATGTGTCTCTTGCAGACAGCGTTTTGAAAGATCTTGTTTTCTTATCTATTCTGCCACCCTCTATCTCTTAAGTGATGCATTTAATCCATTAACATTCAGTGTAATTATCTATAGGTATTGATTAATTGTTGCCATTATGTTTGTGTTTTTTGTGGTGTTGCTGCTTTCTTTCTTCTCCATGTCTTCCTGTGATGAGTTCATGGTTTTTTGTTCTTTTTTTTTTTTTTTTGAGTTTACTCAAAGTTTTAATGTTTCCATATTCTTCCAGGATTTTCAATTTCTTGGTATGTTGTAAAGTGTTCATTTTCTTTGTTGTTACCTGATATTCCATTATCTTCTCCCTCCATATAGTGCAGTCTATTTTATACTGTAATCTACCTGACCTTCTCATCATCTGGATCTATGTTCCTATGTGCTTACCTTCTTTCACATTGTAATTATTTTGATCATAGACTGACCTCCCAGATTCTCTGAGTTTGCTCTTATAGTTTTGTTCTGTTCTCAACTCTACCATCTGTCTATTTAGTTCTAAGAGGTGCTGTCATGTATGTCAGTCTCTGATTGTTGTCTGTTCTTGGTTCTCACTCAACTGGACTCCCTTTAGGATGTTTTGTAGCACAGGGTTGGCTTTGGAAAAATCCCTTAGTTTCTGTTTTTCTTGGAATGTTTGGATTATACCGCCATATTTGATTGATAGCTTTGCTGTGTAAAGGATTCTTGGTTGGCAGTTTTTTTCTTTCAGGGTTTTATATATGTCTCCCCATTGCCTTCTTGCCTGTATAGGTTCTGAGGAGAAATCCAAGCTTAATTTCACTTGCTTACCTTTGTATGTAACATGTCTCTTTTCACTAGCTGCTCTCAGGAGTATCTCCTCATCTTTGATTTTGGAGAGCTTGGGTATGGTATGTCTTGGTGATTTTCATTTGGCATCTATCCTTCCTGTGTGGTTCATTGAGCTTTTTGAATGTTTATCTTTTCACTTTTCAGGTTGTTAGAGAAATTGTCTTCCTGTTGTTCTCCAACTGTTTCATCTGTGGACTTGTGTGATTCTTCCTGTTCCAGATTGCAAATAATTCTTAATGTATTCCTCTTCATATTGCCCAACATGTATCTTAGACCTCCCGCTTTTTTCCTGCTTTTCTCTGCTTGCTCTTCTGCCTTAGTGGTCTTGATAGATTTGTCTTCCAGCTTACTAGTTCTGCCTTCCATCTCTTCTGTTCTACTCCTTTGCCCTTTCAATGTATTGTCTGTTTCTGATATTCTATTATTGATCATTTGGATCTCTTTCTGTAGGTTTTTAATTGTTTCCAATGCTGTATCTATCTTATTTGATTGTTCCTATAGCACTTTCCTGACTTCTTCCTTATTTTTATCAACTCTATTGTAAAGAGTTTTGATACCTTTTATAATCATTTTTCTGAATTCCTTCTCTGGCATTTCCAAGGCCTGCCCACCTCCCAGATTGGAGTTCAGATCTACCTCTGGGTCATTTGTCTCAGACATTTTATTTTGTTTCTGGACATGTGCTGATATGGTCATCTGCTTTTGCTTCTTGGACATATTTAGTGTTTATCTGTAGCCTTAATACTTAATTGAGTGTGTCTTTTGGTATTTTTTATGCTTTGTGATTGCCTCCAGGTAGATGTGATCAGGATGTGGGCTTCCATTTTCACTCTTCTTATTGTTCAACTCAGAGTGACTTTCGCAGGTATTGTCTGCCTCCCTGGTGTATGGCAGTTGGTATTGGTTATTGCCTGGATTGTGGGGTTTTACAGGGTGTAATTGTAGCTTGACTATATGGCAACAATTGCTGTCTCTTCTTGGGTAATATAGGGAGAGAAAGAGTCCCCCAAATGTAAAAGGAGAAACAGAAAACAGCTGTAGTCTATAATAGCAGAAAAGGGAGAGGAGGGAGAGAACTATATATAGAGAGAGCTCTGGTAGCATAGTGGTTATGAATCGGGCTGCGAACTGCAAGGTCAGCAGTTCGAAACTCCCAGCTGCTCTGCGGATGAAAGAGGAGGCTTTCTGCTCCCATAAAGATTTACAGCCTCAGAAACCCTGTTCAAGGTCGATATGGGTCGGAACTGACTCGATGGCACTTAACAACAACAACAACAATTAGTATACTTATACTAATACACACACACATACTAATACACACACACATATATATTGCAAAGTATGAGTATTCTGGAACACTTAATTGTGCTCATGAGGAATCTGTACCAGGTCCAAAAAGCAGTTGTTCAAACCTAACATGGGAACATTGAATGATTTAAAATTAAGAAAGGTGTATGACAAGGTTTTATTCTTTCACCATACTTATTCAACCTGTATGCTGAGCAAATAATCCAAGAATCTGGGTTTTACGATGAATAACGTGACATCAGGATTGGAGGAAGACTCATTAACAACCCGCAATATGCAGACGATACAACCTTGCTTGCTGAAAGTGAAGAGGACTTAAAGCATTTACTGATGAAGATCAAAGAGCACAGCCTTCGGTATGGATTGCATCTCAATGTAAAGAAAACAAAAATCCTTACCACTGGACCAATAAACAACACTCTTATCAATGGAGAAAAGATTGAAGTTGTCAAGGACTTCATTCTTCTTGGATCAACTATCAACACTTGTGGAAGCAGCAGTCAAGAAATCAGATGACGTATTGCATTGGGCAAATCTGTTGCACAAGACTTTTTTAAAGTGTTGAAGAGCAAAGATGTCTGCTTGAAGACTAAGGTGCACCTGACCCAAGCCACGGTATTTTTAATAACCTCATATGCATGTGAAAGTTAAACAGTAAATAAGGAAGACCGTAGAATAATTGATGCTTTTGAGTTATGGTGTTGGAAGAGAATATTGAAAGTGCCATGGGCTACCAAAAAACCAATACATCTGTTTTGGAAGAAGTGCAGCCAGAGTGCTCCTTGGAGGCCAAGATAACCAAACTTCATCTCTCATACTTTGGACATATTGTTAGGAGGGACCAGTTGCTGGAGAAGGATATCATATTTTGTAAGGTGGAGGGTCAGAGAAAAAGAGAAATGCCCTCAAAGAGATGGATTAATCAAGTGACAGCATTGATGGACTGAAGCGTGGCAACAGTGGTGAGGTTGGCCCAAGATCAGGCAGTGTTTCGTTCTGCTGTGCGTAAGGTCGCTAGGGGTCAATACCAACTCGATGACACCTAACAACAAAACAACATAAATAAATATATGTAACCTAATATGAATATTATTTTAATATCCTCTTTCTTCTTCTTGCCTTCAAGGCCGCCTGATAAATTTATTTTAAGATGCAACTGTTGGTTGTTATGCTGTAGCTCAGGATTTAATTTTTGGCCTGTTTTGCTTTTAAACTCTCTCTCCCTCTGAACACCCCTCCTTTTTCCTATTAATAAATGGTTCAGGAATGGCTGTTGAGCTGACTGTTTCTTTTAACACTGAGAGTATCTATGTGTATGCATGGCAGATGAACCCACCAGTGGTGTGGGTGTCCTCTCACTCAGGTACCCCCTCTAATCACCAGAATGTATGTGCACAAACAGTGGGTGGGCAATGAACGGATACCAAAAACAAAAAACAAACAAACAAAAAAACCCAGCAAAAACCGACAAAATTTTGTCCATCTTTACTCTGAGGTTCCCTTGACAATATTCCATGGTGGATCTGCTTGCTACCCTGCTTGGTCTTGCCGTTTGGTCTCGCCCAATTTGTCGGCTTTGGGCTGCCGAGCCTGGCAGATTCTAAAGTATGAGATTTCTTACTTCCACTACAATTTCCACTACCTATAAGCCTTCAAACTTTTAAAGTATTCCTAGATATGTTCTTTACAGTTTTGGAGCTCTGTCCTGAACCTGCTTCATCTTGTATTCTGTGGCATTGCTGACGGAGATCTTCACTGCACCTTTACCCTATCTGCCATC
>NW_006408819.1:1112134-1123274 GCF_000296735.1 Chrysochloris asiatica
TTAAAATAGTTCAAAAAATTAAACATCTAGATATAAATTTAACAAAATATGTATAGGATCTGTTTTCAGAAAACTGACAAATTGAATCTAAAGCTTACATAAAAAGGGCTTAAGTCTCAGAACATCCCAAACAATATAGAATAACGAAGTTTGGCCATCTTGGCCTCCAAGGAGCACTCTGGCTCTCTGGCTGCACTTCTTCCAAAACGGATCTATTGATTCTTTTGGCAGTCCATGGCACTTTCAATATTCTCCTCCAACACCATAACTCAAAAGCATCAATTCCTCTTTGGTCTTCTTTATTCACTGTCCAGCTTTCACATGCATATGAGGTTATTCAACATACCATGGCTTGGGTCACGTGCACCTTAGTGCTCAAGCTGACATCTTTGTTCTTTAAAAAGGTCTTGTGCAGCAGATTTGCCTAATGCAATACGTCGTTTGACTTCTTGGCTGCTGCTTCCATGAGTGTTGATAGTTGATCCAAGAAGAATGAAGTATTTTTATATTATATTTATATTTTTATTAGGAAAATGTAAATTAAAACAACAAATAGATGCCACTATATGGCTATTGGGATGTTGTAAAAAAATAATTAAAAAGGGAAGTCTCATTGCAGGTGATGATGCAGAGCAACAAGAACTCTTATCATTGCTGTAGGGAATACAAAAATAGTACAGCCACTTGATAGATAGGTTTTTACTTTCTTATGAAGATGAATATAGTTTTACCATAAATTCCAGAAACCATACTCTTAGGTGTTTACCTCATTTATCTTAAAACATATGTTCACAAAATATCCTATAGGTGCATGTGTATAGTAGTTTCTTTTATAATTACCAAAACAGGAACCAACCAAGATGTACCTTGATACAAGGGGGCTTCAGAAATTTCATAGAAAAATAGAATTAAAGGATAATTGAAGAGCACAAGTGGAATGTGGGACCCTATCCAGAGAAGAAGTGACACAAAAGAAGTCATGAAGGTGCTACAGGAACAATCAAATAAGATGGATAAAGCATTAGAAACAATTCAAAACCTGAAAAAAGAGGTCAAAATGATTAATAATAAATATCAGAAATGGACAATACACTGAAAGGACAAAGAAGTAGAACTGAGGAGATGGAAGCCAAAGCCAGTGAGCTGGAAGACAAATCTTTCAATACTGCTAAGAAAGAAGAGCAATCAGAAAAAAAGGATTAAAAAAAAAAAATTAAGATTCATGTGAGACAACATAAAAAGGAATAACCTGAGTATTATTAGAATTCTGGAACAAGAAGAATCACAGAAGACCACAGAGGGGATAGTTGAAGAGCTTCTGGAAAAAAAATTTCCTCACATCCTGAAAAATAAAAAAGATGAACATTAAAGAAAATGAATGAACCCCAGGAAAGATAGACATCAAAGAAAATCATCAAGACATAATCATAATCAAGCTCTACAAAATCAAGGAGAGAATCTTGAAAGCAAATAGGGAAAAGAGAAGTGTTATAAGCAAATATGTTTAAGCTCTGATCTTTCATCAGAAATCATGCAGGCAAGAAAGCATTATAGAGACATATATAGAACCCTCAAAAAAAACAAACAAAAAATAAACTGCCAACCAAGAATCGTCTAACCAGCAAAGCAATCAAGCAAATATGATGGTGTACTAAAAATTTCCAGAATAACAGAAGTTAAGGGACTTTTCCAAAGCCAACCTAATACTTCAAAACATCCTAAAGGGAATTCTTTGGGCTGAGAACCAAGAACAGACAACAACCAGAGATTGACATAAGAGGTAACACCACCTGGGACTCAATCGACAGATGAAAGAGTCCAGGACAAACAAAACTAGAAGAACAAATTCAGAGGATCTAGGAGGTCAAACTATGATCAAAACATTATAATGTGGAAAAAAAGGAAAAATATAGGAACAGAGATACAGGTGATGAGGAGGCTAGGTAGAATAAAGGATTAAATGGACTGTTTTAAATGGAGGAAAAAGTTAATAGAATATAGGGTAATCTCAAAGAAACTTAATACTTCACAACATACCAAGAAAATGAAAATCCAAGAAGAGCATGGAAAGATTAAAACTTTGAAGAAACTGATAAGAAAGAACACAAAAAACATGAACTCAGCACAGGAAGATATGCAGAACACAGAAACTAGCACCACCACAAAATAGCAAACATAATGACAGCAATTAGTTCATAACTATCAATAACTACACTGAACGTCAAAGGATCAAATGCACCAGTTAAGAGACAGAGAGTGACAGAATGAATACGGAAATAAGATCCTTTAATATAATGTCTACAAGAGACACAACTTACACACAAACATAAAAACAGACAAAAAGTTAAAGGATGGAAAAAATATAATATACACCAAGTTAATTGCAATAAAAAACAAACAAGGGGTGCAATATTAATCTCTGATAAAATAAACTTTGTGGATAAAAACCAGCATAATTGATAAACATGGACATTATGTTATGATGAAGAGTCAATTGAACAAGATGATATAACCATAATAAATATCTAAACTCCCAATGAAAAAGCTCCAAAATACAAAAAGCAAACTCTAATGAATTTGAGTAAAGAAATAGACAAAATCTATAATAATAAGTGGGAGATTTTCATACACCACTTTCGAAAAAGGATAGAACAACCAGAAAAAAAAAAACCCTCGACAATGGCAAAGAGGAACTAAACAGCACAACTAACCAACTTGACCTCATAGATATGTATACAGAACATTCAACCCAACAAAAGTACAATACACATTCTTTTGCAGTGCACATGGAAGCCTCCATGAGTTTACAAACTTAAAAATACTGCAAAGAATCTTCTCAGACCACAGTGCTATCAAATTATAAATCAACAATAGGAAGAATAAGGAAATAAAGTCAAAGACATGGAAACTGAATAACACCCTGCTTAAACAAATTAAAGGCAAATTTGCAAAGTTCCTAGAAACAAATGAGAATGACAACACAGCATACCAAAATCTTTGGGACATGACAAAAGCAGTGCTGAGAGGGCAACCTATTGTAATAAACGCACACATCCAGAAAGAAGAAAGATGCAAAATCAACACATTAGTACAACATCCCCCAAAATTAGAAACAGATTCACAAAGTAAATGAACATTCACAAAAAGAAAAGAAATAATAAAGATTAGAGCAGAAATAAATGAGATAGAAAACAGAAAAACTATAGCAAGGATCAACAGGACAAGAAACTAGTTCTTCTAAAGGATTCATACCATTGACAAACGATTGGGAAACCTAACAAAAGAAAACAGGGAAAAGATACAAATAACACACATATGAAACCACTTGGGTGACGTCACAACAGAACCAATAGAAATAAAAAAGATACTAATAGAATACTATGAAGACTTATACTTCAACAAATTTGAAAATCTAGAAGAGATGGATACATTTTTTAGAGAAGGAAGACCTACCTAAACTTACACAGAGTGAAGTAGAAAACGTGAACAGACCAATAACAAAAGAAGAAATTGATCATCAAAAGTCTCCCAACCAAAAAAATTTGGCTTCACTGATGAATTTTACCAAACATTCAGGGAAGATCTGTCACCAATACTACTCAAATTATTCCAGAATATAGAAAAGGATGGAAATTTTCCTAATACATTTTAGGAAACAAGCATAACCCTCATACAAAAATCAGGAAAGACATCGCTAAGAAAGAATATTACAGACCAATATCCCTTATGAACATGGATGCAAAAATTTTCAACAATATCCTAGCCAATAGAATTCAACAACATATAAAAAATAGTAACAATACATCATGATCAAGTGGGGTTCATGTCAGTGATGCAAGGATTGTTCAACAGTAGAAAACACAAAAATAAAAAACAGTGTAATCTGCCATATAAATTAAAAAAAGGAAAACATCCACATGAACATATCGATTAATGCAGAAAAGGCATTTGACAAAATCCAAAATCCATTCCTGATAAAAAATCTCAACAAAGTAGGAACTGAAGGGAAATTCTTCAACATAATTAAGAACATATATACAAAACCAACAGCCAACATCACATTCGATACAGAGAAACGGAAAGCCCTCCCACTGTTAATAGTAACCAGACAAGGATGTGCTTTATCAGCACTCCTATTCAATATTGTGTCAGAAGTCTTAGCCATAGCTATAAGGCAAGATAAGGAAATTAATGCCATCAAAATTGGCAAAGAGGAAGCAAAACTCTATTTGCAAATTATATGATTTTATACATAGAAAACCCCTAAGACTCAACAAAATACTATTAGAACCCATTGGAAGATTCAGCAAAGTGGCAACGTACAAGATCCACATACAAAAATTAGTTGGATTCCTCTATACTAATAAATATAACACTGAAAAAATATTAGAAAAGAAATACCATTTACAATAGCCACCCTAAGGATGAAATATTTAGGAATAAGTTTAACCACGGAAACAAAGGGCCTATATAAAAAAAAAACTACAAAACACTACTACAAGAAACCAAAAGTGACTTACAAAAATGGAATAGCATAGCATGCTGCTGGATAAGAAGACTTAACATTGTGAAAATGTCAATGCTACCCAAAGCAATCTACTGATACAACACAAGCACAATTCAGTTTCCAATGACATTCTTTACAGAGATGGAAAAAACAATTACAAACTTTATATGTAAAAGAAAGAAACCCAGGATAAGCAGAGCACTGCTTAAGAAGAAGAACAAAGTTGGAGCCTCTGACTCCCTGATTTCAAATTTTACTACATGACTACTGTGTTCAAAACAGTCTGGTACTGTTAGAATGAAAGATACATAGATTAATGGAACAGAATCGACAATCCAGAAATTAACCCATCTACATGCAGCCATTTGAGTTATGATTTTGGAGGAGAATACTGAAAGTGTCATGGGCTGCCAAAAGAACCAACAGATCTGTGTTGGAAGAAGTGTAGCCAGAGTGCTCATTGGAAGACCGGATGGTCAAACTTTATCTCTCATACTTCGGACATATTGTCAGGAGGGACCAGTCACTAGAGAAGGATATAATGTTTGGTAGGGTGAGGGTCAGAGAAAAAGAGTAAGACCTCCAGCGAAATGGATTGGCCAAGTGGCAGTATCAATGGGCTCAAGCATGGCAACAATAGTGAGGTTGGCCCAGGACTGAGCAGTGTTTCATTCTGCTGTGCATACGGTCACTATGAGTCGGTACCAACTAGATGGCACCTAACAACAATAACATCATACAGCCAACTGATCATTGGCAAAGGGAAAACAATACATTCAATGGGGAGGAGATTGTCTCTTTAACATATGGTGATGGCAGAACTGGAAATTGATATGAAAAATATTGAAACAAGAACTTTATCTCACACCATATACAAAAACCAACTCAGCATGGATTAAAGACCTAAATATGAGTCCCAGAATTACAAAGGTCATCAATGAAAAAAAAATAGGGATAAATTTAAGTGCTCTAATACAGGGTACACATAGACTACCAAATGTTGAGAAAATTGGACAAACAAAAGAAGACAAATAGATGATTGGGGCATACTGAAAACTAGAAACTTATGTGCATCAAAAGATTTCACCAAAAGAATAAAAAGGGAATCCACAGAATGGGAAAAAATCTTTTGCAGTGACATATACAACAAGGGACTAACATCTTAAGATCTATAGGAAACTGCAACACATCCACAAAAAAAAGACAAATAACCCAATTAAAAAATGGGTACAGAACATGAACAGATACTTCACTGAGGAAGACATTACTGCAGCCAACAAACATCTGAAGAAATGTTCACAATCACTAACCATTGTTGTTGTTTTTGTTAAGTACCATCAAGTCGGTTCTGATCCATAGCAACCCTGTGTAAGGTTTCTGAGGAGTGGCTGGTGAGTTTGAACCGCCAGGCTTGTAGTTCAAACAACTTTGCAGTCTGGTGCATTAACACACAGCGCCACACCAGAACTTCATTAGAGAGATACAAATCAAAACAACAATGAGATATCATATTACACCAACAATAACAACAAAGTTCAAAAAAGCAGAGGACAATAAATGCTGGCAAGTATGTACAGAGACTGGGAACCTCCTACATTGCTGGTGGGAATGCAAAATGGTCCAACCATTCTGGAAAACAGTATGGCGTCACCTCAGAAAGTTGGGAATAGAAATACCTTATGATTCAACAATTCCTCTACTTAGTATATATTCATAAGAAATATGAACCAGAACACAAGTTCATTAGCGCACCAATGTTGATCACAGCACTATTCACAATAGTAAAAACATGGAGACTGCCTAAGTGCCAATCAATGGAAGAATGGATAAACAAACTCTGGCAAACAGTGGGATATTATCCAACCTTGAAGAATAACAAGGAAGCTGCAAACCACCATATAACATGGATGAACCTTGAGGACATTATGCTCTGTGAAATTAGTCAGTCACAAAAGGACAAATATTGCATAAGACCATTATTGTAAAAGCTTATGAAACGATACCCATACTAAATGGAAAAAAAAATTATATATATATTGGTTTCCAGGGGTGGGAGGGAAGGAACAGTAGAGCACACAGTAGGGTATAGACACATTATAGTTCAGATGTTGGGGAGGGCAATACACAGGAAGGGGCAGGGGGATGGAAGAACAAGTTAGATAGGGAAACACAGAGGCAGGTATACATGGGCTAAATGGGTCAGAGGTAAGCAATGATGTATGCTCAACCTTCAAAAAACAGGGCTGCTTGAAACAGGGATTGAGGCATAGTCTGAATGGGTAAAACAGGGAAAATAATGTTAAGGTGCTTGACTGTCTTACGAATATTGGTTTCCCTTGCCTACTACTGTAAAATAGACACTTGAGTGGGATAGAAAGGAATATTGGGAAACATCTCAGCCTATCACTGATTGCAATACCTAAAAGGGATTCTTGAACTTGCCCAATGAAATAGGCTTCTTGTGGAGCCTTTGTAGTATATAGGACCTTAGGTGGAATCCTGAGCCCCATCCAGAACATTCCTACTTGAAAGAACAAGCAGACCAGACTGGCTCAGCTAGAGGAATAAAACATACTTCTTGAAAGAAATACCAGCAGGAAAAATTAAGAACAAAAACAGCAGTCTGATTGGCTACTACAAGAACAAGCAAGTTTTTGGCTGTGGAGGCCATGAAAGCAAGCAAATCAAGTCCCTTAAGGACAAACCCCCCTCCAAGACGGAAACTCAAAAAGAACACATGAGCAAGCATGTAAGCTTGCTGGCGACCTCACTGGTCCACTGGTGAGTGGAAGAGGGGGAAAAGCAGCAATGAAATTATGAGCTGAGTTTGATAACGTTCCATAGACTCCTTTCGACCTGGAGATGAGAAAGAAAATGAAAAGCTGCTTGGTCTGAAGTATGGTGAGACCTAGGGACTCCTGAGCCCATGGACAAGCACCTAGTCATGGAGGGCTATCACTGAGAGTGAAGTGTCCAGCTGATATGAAGTGAGGGGAGACACACAAGAATGCTCAAGTGTGCTTATAGTACCCCTTTGGCTTGATGGTCAGAACTCGAATGCGGAAGATAAAAAAAAAATGTTGATAAAGGAAACAGGACAAATTGCCAGAATTTGATGAACTTGACCTATACTTATGGATGCAGTAGTTCAAAACACCAACTGAGAGGGAAGTATCAATCCTATCCCCATTGTATACAGGATTGATAGGAATGGGCAACTTAGACATTGTCTACCTAAAATGGGGGACTATAAAGACACAAAGTGATTGGCTTACAAATTTTCAGGAAGTAGTTTTGTTGAAGAGTGTTTGGGGGAAGGTAGAATCCCCACTGGATAGTTTTCATCTTGTCTAGACAGGTCTGGTGAAAGGAGATGGGATAAGCTTCTTATGATTCTGTAGTGAGTAATTGTTACCATGATGACTAGCAATTGTCACAACTGTAAAGGTAGAAGTTTTGTTTAAAAAATGGGGGAGTAGTTTATCTTACATTCCAAGAATAGAGGACCCTAGGACCAGCAAGGGAGAAGAGTATAAACAGAAAGTGGAACCCAATCCAGAGAAGGAGGGACACCGGAGATAGAGGCAGAGATGATGACATGGAGAGACAGAACAGCTGAGGACTCAACAACAACAACCACCCTTCTTCAAGTGCTCATGAGGAATCTGTATATAGTGAAGAGGTCGTTGTTAAAACTGAACAACCAAAGGACACATTTTGCAAGCCTGCCTCCTGGCCACCAGCACACAGCCTTTCTCTTTCCATGAGTCTATAGTCCTCTTTACATTTAGGTGCAACCCATACTTAAGTCATTGATCTTCATCAGTATTTCAATTTCTCTTAACTTTCAGCAAAGTAAAGTTGTGCCATATGCATACTTCAGGTTGATAATGAATCTTCCTCAAATCCTGATGCCATGTTCTTCTTTATATAATCCAGTTTCTTGGATTATTTGCTCAGAATACAAAGTGAATAGTATAGTGAAATGATACAACCTTGCTTTATACCTTTCCTGATTTTAAACTATTCAGTAGCGCTTGTTCTGTTTTAACAACTGCCTCTTGCTCTATGCACAGGTTCCTCATGAGCACTTGGAGAAGGGTGGTTGTTGTTGTTATGTGCCGTCAAGTCGGTTTCAACTCATAGCAACCCCTTATAGGGTTTCTGAGGAGCAGCTGCAGAGTTTGAAGCACCAACTTTGCTGTTCAAACTGACCTTGTGGTCTAGTGCTTATCCTACAGTGCCACACACACACAGACATATATGTATATATATATATATATACTATGATTTGATAGCATTACTTTTTGACTTACCATCATAAATTTGCTTATTTAAATTTTAGGATTTATAAATATTGGATTTATATTTCATAAAGTAAGTCCTTATATTTATAAGTGCATATGAAATAGAGATGAAATGGTATGACACCTTGGATTTGCCTCACATTATTACAGTAGCTGAGATGGAGAATGAGTTGGTAGGGTTAGAGTTGGAAGCAGATTGGCCATGCATTGATGATTGTTGCTTCTGAGTGTCAAGTAGATTGGACTCATTATACTATTGTCTCTGCTTGTGTACACATTTGTGAATTTCTGAATGAAAATTATTATAAAAGCTATGCCATTTCATTTGAAATCATAAGTGAAATTGATCACACTTTAGAAAAAAGTAAATGAACAAAAATGTCCATAAAGGAATAAGAAAACTTTAATCAAACAGCAGCATAAATTGCAACTCAAAGCTCAAGCACTCTTCAAATGATACTGAACAAGGCAGTTTGGGAGCCAGTTCTACAAAATGATCACGTAAACTAACCACCATCTTTTGTGAACTCTTCCAAAGCAGACAAAACGATGGGTAATTATTCAATTCATGTTTCCAGGCTTGCTCTCCATAATTAAAAAACCAGATGAGGACCCTTATGAAAATCACACTTGAGCCAAGTTTATTCACATAGCAGCAAATATCCAAATAAATTAATAGCCTATTCAACATAGCAGTGAAGTAAATGAACAAACAGGATGTGTCCAAGGAATGGAAATGTGATTTAACATTACTTTCAATTGTCATTCCTTGCATGCAAATTACAAAAGAAAAAAAAAAAGTTTGATCACAATAGGTACATAAAAAAGCCTTTGAAAGAAATTCAACAAAAATATATGGCAAAAAAAAAAAAATAGCAAAGTAAAAGTTGATGAAAACTTTCATTGTATTTCATCTAACCAAACATGCTTAAAGGTGAAATATTAGATGAATTCTCATGAAAGCCAGGGACAAAACACAATAATGTATGCTATTTCTTCTGCTCTTCAAAACTGCACTGAAACGCATAACCATAGTCATGGCTGTCAAAAAATAAGAAATATTAATGTCAAATAGTGAGATGTCATGTTTTGTGACATATTATTATATTATCTATCAAGAAAATTCAAGGGAATAAGTGCATGGAGAATTCAAATGATTAAGAGACTTCAGAATGACGGTGTATGAAAGACCACCATAAGTAAATCAAGACCCTAGTCACAGAAAAGCAATAGCTAATTAGAACATGTAATAGAAATAGCCTATTCACAAAAGTAACAATATCAACAATAAATGCCTAAGAAGAAGCCTAAGAAAATTGAATAAGAACTATGCAGAGAAGAACTATAACAAAAGAGACTGGCTATAAAAGTCTATTGCCCCGCAGCTGCTGGAATTTGAGATCTGAGGTGCTGTCCCAGGTACGTTCACTGAAGCTGTGGCAGAGGTCCAAATTTAAATTCTTCCCTCCCACCTATTCTGTCTTCTGCCCTTTATCCAAGTCTTAGGACCTCCAACTTCACTGCCACCCTCCTCCCCCAATGCACACACAAGTACCAGTTCATTATAGCCTTCAGTCTCCCCAGGATCTCTCATATTTTCTTGTGGATATTTGGGATCTAAAGATTTGTTGTTGATAATTAGCCTCTCCCCTTTCTCCCTTCTATAGCTTTTCAAAGTGGATTTTGGGAGAAGTCAGCAGATTGAACCTGATTTCACTAAATCCATAAATAATTTAAGAAGAATTGCTATCTTTTCAATATTCTATTCCCCAACAGTGAATATTGCTCTACTTATTTCATCTGAATTTACCAGATGCCAGAAGCCGTGGTATATTATTAGGACAGCAGGAGAGATGGGGCTGATTAAGGCATGGGACTTCAGAGTCTTTCCTAATAACCACCTGAAACCACTTGGGAGGGTGAGTACTAGTCCGTTAAAAAATTACTGTTTCAATAGACTATAAAGAGTGGATTTATAAGTAATAGATTAGCAAGCATCACAGTGAATCACACATACTAAGAGTAGGTAGCTTTTATGAAATTACATAAAATATACATAAAGTTACATATATATATATATATATATGCCTCAAGCTGATATCTTGTGCAGCAGATTTGCCTAATGCAGTGTGTCGTTTGATTTCTTGACTACTGCTTCCATGAGTATCAATAGTTGATCCAAGAAGCATGAAGTCCTTGACAACTTCAATCTTTTCTCTGTTGATAAGAATGTTGTTTATTGGTCCAGTGGTGAGGATTTTTGTTTTCTTTGCATTGAGATGTAATCCATACTGAAGGCTGTGCTCTTTGATCTTCATCAGTAAAT
>NW_006408819.1:1125235-1126665 GCF_000296735.1 Chrysochloris asiatica
CAGATCTGTGTAGCTAAGCAAATCCCACTTACCTTCCTTCTTAGGGATCTCAGGGAGGTAGGGACTTGGTGTCCTGGATTTGGATGTTGGTCCCAGGAGGGAGAGTCCTGAGGAAGAGATGAAGGTAACCCACAGAATCCAGCCCTGCTCCCGCTTTCCACGCAGGGTGGCCCCAAGGAGGCTGTTTTCTTAGACAATCCCTCCTTCACTTCCTTCTTAGACATCTCAGCGAAGTAGGTTCCTGGTCTGAAGGGGCCAGCTTCAAGTAAACAGAGTGGAGAGGGGCTTGTCCCTGCAAGGCTGTCAAGTGTGGACCCTTGGAGAGGACTGAGGGGTCCACCTTGGTCCCTCCCTCAGGGGTCTCAGGACGACTAAACTCAGGTCCACAGAGCAAAGGGGGTTCCTGGCTCTGCCAGGAGCCAAGGTGAGGACCTGAGGGAAAATCGAGGGGCCCCGCAGCTCCAGAGCAGAGACTGCCCAAGTCTTTCCCAGACCCTGGTGTCAGCCCACGGAGACCCTGGGCCAGGAGGCTGTCACGCAGAGACTTTCCCCCCCAACACACTTCCTTGTCTTGGGTGCCAGGGAGCTGTCAGAAGATAGTGGATGCTTTTAGGGACACAGATGGTGCCCCACAGCCTGCACAGACTGATCCCATGCACACACAAAGGGGCCTGACCCTGCTAACAGCCCTGGGAGACCCCTGGACTGACAGGGGCGGAGAGGGCGGGGCAGAGGGAGAGGGGGCCGGATGTGATGTTTCCCTACTTCCGGTCTGGAGTCTTGGCGGTGACGCTGGTGTGAGGGCTTTCGGCCTAGAATCCAGATCCAGCCCGGCTTCCAGGTGAGGGCCTTTGAGGGAGCCCCGATGGATGGCTGGGCAGAGAGGCCCCCAGAGGACTGGGCCCTGCTATCTTACCCAGCAGGCCTCGCGATTGCTCCACAACTATGTTGTTGTTGTTGTTATGTGCCGTGGAGTCGCTTCCGACTCATAGCGATCCTGTACAGGGTTTCCGAGGTTGTAAATCTTTACGGGAGCAGAAAGCCTCATCTTTCTCCTGCGGAAGGCTGGTAGTTTCGAACTGATGACCCTGAGGTTAGCAGCCCAAATCGTAACCACTACGCTCCCAGAGCTCCTTCCACAACTATGCGTACCCCTCAATTTGGCCCTAATAACTAAGGGGGTGTGTATGTGAGTGTGTGTGTGTGTGTGTGTAGTGCATGACCTCGGTGACCATAGGGGAGGGTGTCAGAGTAAGTTCCGGGGTCAAGGGTAGGACCTCAGGAAGGTCTGAAGGAATCTGCTGCCTCAGAACAGGAACGAACACCCCGGAATCTGGCTCTGACCTGCTGTCATCCCTGGGAGAGCTCAGGCAGGGGTGATTGGATGGCATGGGCGCTCCCTTTAGCATCTGGGATTTCAGAGAGGTGGA
>NW_006408819.1:1127370-1132255 GCF_000296735.1 Chrysochloris asiatica
GTTGTTGTTGTTAAGTGCCATAGAGTCGGTTCCAACTCATAAGGTTTCTGAGGAGCGCCTGGTAGGTTTGAACTGCCAACCTTGTGGTTCAAACTGACCTTGCAGTTTTGCCTGCCACACCAGGACTCCAAGTAATCCTGAAAGAAGACTTGGGAGACCTTACATTACAGAACTGAGGGTTCCCCCCCTGCCCGAAACAATCCCCACAATGACTTTGCCATTCATGGTGAGCGAACCTAGTCTGTGGTACGTGACTGTTACCCCACTCACTACTTCTCAGTGAGGAGGATGGGATAAGGGTAAGACATCTGAAGAAGTTGAGGCCTTTGTCTGAGAAAGTCAGCACGGGGTCTGTAAGCAAGGAGTAAAGATAATACTCAGAAGTAGGATTGAGGATACCCTCATCCTACAAGTCATGAGTATCAGCTCTATCCTGTACCTTTTTTCAGCCTTAAATGGTCTTAAGAAGATGTGCCTGGATGGGGTCTCTTCACTTCTTTCTCGTTGGTTTCAGGGATATGAACTCTTGTTGTGAGTTTTGTCTTAGATTCAAGAAAGACAAGTACCCTGAGTGAGCAATGAGGGGTCCTTCACCTGAAACTGTAGGGATCTCACAGAATCCGACCTGCCCTTTCTGTCAGCACTGGGAAACTCAGGATTGAACTTGCAGTCAGTATCCTGAAATGTCTCTTATGTTCTCTCACAGGGATGCAAGGAAGTAGGTGGTGAGGACCTTTGTCTGAGATACCCATCCTTCAGCAGAGCAGAAGGGACACAGGCGCTGTGAGTGGTCAAGGTGAGTCTCTGAATGTGTACTAAGGCCCCACCCACCCTGGAAGTGAGGGGACCTCACAGTCCCTGACTCACTCACCCCCCTGTCAGCCCTGGAAGTTCTGGCTGAACCTGACCTGTGTCACTTCCTCCTTCAGGAAACAGTAGACCTATAAGCACTGTAGAAGACATATATGTCAGCCTTTGTTAGAGTTTCCAAGGTGAGTTTATCAAGGGATGCTACTGACGCTCTCCCACTCTCTCTCCTGTAGCCCTGTGGAATCCCATTATCAACCCTCCTGCCTGCAGTCTCTGACAATAGCCATCATGTCGCCCCCATCAAAGCGTAGACGTTATTCGCTTGAGCAAAGTCTTCATCCGCAAAGTGAACACCAGAGCCAGGAGGAGGAGGCGCAGGTCTTCCTGGCTGAGGAAGAAGAGGTCTCCTCTTCTTCCACCAGCTCCTCCTGTTTCCCCTTATCTTCTCGCTCCTCCTCCCCTAGCTGTTCTCTGCTCCCAAGCACCCCTGAGAGTGTTTCTGCTACTGGGTCTCCTTTTAATTCCCAGAGTCCCCAGATATCCTACTCCCCTTCCCAAGCCATTGCAGCCCCCTGTGTGTCCAGCAACTTAGATGAGGGCTCCAGCAGCCAAGAAGATGAGGGTCAGGGCATTTTGCAGGCCTCACCAGACTACGAGGCCATGCTTAGACAAGCACTAGATGATAAAGTGACTGATGTGGTGCAGTTCCTGCTCCTCAAATATCAAATGAAGGAGCTCACCACAAGGGCAGAAATATTGACTATCATCAGAGAATACCAGGACCACTTCTCTGTGATCTTTAGGGAAACCGCAGAGTGCATGCAACTGGTCTTTGGCATTGACATGAAGGAAGTGGACCCCAGCAGCCACTCCTATGCCCTTGTCAACACACTGGGCCTCACGTATGATGGAATGCTGAGTGGTGACTATGGTGTGCCTAAGACTGGCATTCTTATACTTGTCCTGAGCATAATCTTCCTGGAGGGCAACTGTGCCCCTGAGGAGAATATCTGGAAAGCTCTGAGTACGATTGGTGTGTATGCTGGGAGGGAGCACTCCGTCTACGGGGACCTCCAAAAGCTCATCACCAATGATTGGGTGCAAGAGGGCTACCTGGAGTACTGGCCGGTGCCCAACAGCCATCCTACCCGCTATGAATTCCGGTGGGGTCCTAGAGCTCACGCTGAAACCAATAAGATGAAAGTGCTTGAGTTTTGGGCCAAAATCTGTGATAGTGACCCCAGAAACTACCCATTCTGGTATGAGGAGGCTTTGAGAGATTTAGCTGAAAGAGCCCAGTCCAGCGTTGCCACAGAAATCACTACTGCCATGTCCATTGAGAGTTTTCCAGGGCCACATCCAGCAGCTTCTTCCCAAAGTCCAGTTTCAGGCCATCCCTCACACTCTGTTTAAGAGGGAAATCATTGTTCTAAAAAGGGGAGGACCGGCGTATAGTATCTTTGTGTTCCTGTTCTATAGGGGAAATGAGAGTTGTATCCTCTTCTCTTATTGGTGTTTTTCAAATGTTGTTCCCTTGAATAGATAAGATTTAATTTGCTTCAGAATTTAAGTTTACTAATGATATTGATTACACATCATTTTCATGTGGTTCAGAAGTGAGAATTTTGTTATTCTGTAAAACACATTGGGAAGCTGTCTATCTTACACAGTGATCAGAAACAAAATATTGTGAGACACTGAAACAGAAATTTCTTTGTAAATGTGAAATAATTTTTCAGTGCTATAGAATGTGAAAAATAAAATATGTTTGGATGTTCTTCTTAGTCTGTGTTGTGTGATTATAAAAGCTATATACATGGGTTTGCTTGGTTTGTAAGCTAAACAAAACCTTAGTACATGAAGCCCTGGCTTACAGTTTCTTTTTTCCCCAAACATGAATCGAGGTTCTGCTACCTAGGAGAGACCGTGTTAGTGAGGGATCCTAGGCAAAGCAAGACACAGCCCTTCTCAGAGCCTTGTCCAGGAGTCGGTCACACGGGAAGACACTAGATGCCCCAAGACTCTAAAGCCCATTGAAAGAGGGCGTAAGTTATGGGGTTCCAGGTGGGAGGCTGCCCACAGAAGTGCCTAGTCCAGGCAATTTGGAACTTTGGGAAAGTGCAGTTCCTCCTGTGGAGTTCATTGTGAGGAAACTGGTAGGAACCTGGCTCTAAGACAGTGACTTAGATGCCAAAGAAAATTCTGGATGGAAAACGGTTCTTCTTGGGTACTTTGGGGTCATGGAGAAGCCAGCGAGAAAGGCCCACCTGGGGCAGGTCTGTGCGGTGTCCTGCGTTCTTGTCCTACTGTGGAAACCGGTGTTCATACCCTCTAGTGAGAGGACGGTTTCACTAGGTCTCCCTCAGTGCACTTTGTCTGAATGGAAACAAGGTCCACATGGTTAATGCTGCAAAACTTTCCCAGAAGAAAAGGGAGTGGGGTCTGGGACCACAAGAGTCCTAGAACTAAATGGCATTCATGAAAAATGCTAATGCTAACCATCATGTTCACTTTTACTGTGCCACGTGTAATCTGCCATTGATTATAGTGATAGATGTGCAACAAAGACACCAATTTACTGATTTCTATACATACAATACAATGACATTGATTACATTCTTCAAGTTGTACAAACGTACTCACTAGTGCTTTCCAAACCAGTGTTGTTATATAAGGTCAGATATAGTAGCTTATATATCTCAATGTTGACATCATTTTTATCAATTCTATTTAATCTTTCATCTCATTTCTTGAGTAGTGTAATAGTTATTTTAATGTCCTTATTTTTAATCTGCCTTATTTTTGGATAACTTCTGATTGATTTTTTTCCTCCTCATTATTGATTGTGCTTCCGTGCTTCTTTGAATGACTGGTAAGCTTCATTGGATGCCAGCCATTATAGAGTTCATTTACCTTATTGAGGATTGAATATTTTTGTGTTTTCATTAAAAACAAAAACAAAACTGAACGGTTCTTGAGGTTTGATCTGGGACACAGTGAAGTTATTTGGAAATAGTGTGATGAATTCGGGTTTTGTTTTTATTCTTTGGTAGGTGAGGTAAGAGAAGCAATTAGACTAATATTTCTTCACCACTAAGGCATATATATGGGGCAGGACTGGGCAGCATTTTCTGTTGTGTTACACAGAGTCTCTATGTGTTGGTGAAGCTGAAGGGCACCTAACAGCATCACAATAACAACACCAAAGCAAAATCCTTTTCCGAGTAACAGTGCCCCATGAATTAGGAAGTTTTCCACTCTGACTGATGGGAATAAGAGCTCTTCCCAGTCCTATGTAAGTTCTGGAGCTCTCTCTCTGTGTATCTGTGTCCTTTTTGGAATGTTCTCCTGCAGATTCTAGTCACCTTGACCTCCCTAGACTCCAAGGTCATTCTCCTCAAATCGCTTTCTTGTGTTGTGGTGTGCGGTCTCTCTCTAGGCAGTCAGCTGGGCAATGGTCTATATCCTCTCACTTATTTGTCGTCTTTCAGAGATCACTCTCTTTTCCTTAATGTCCAATAAATTGTAAATCATTGTTTTATATTTATTTATTTTTATAAGTTTTTATTGTGAATTGAGTGATAGTTTACATGGGAAAACATTGGTTATACACTCATTGTTCCATTGAATTGATTACAATCTCCTGCTTGCATCATCATTCAGTAGTATTTGCTTCTATTCCCTGTTTTTTATTTTGTTTGTTGTTTTGTTGTTTTCTGTGATGTACACAAAAACACTTAGGAATATATAATCATTTAAATAACCAAAGGGCTCGATTCTGCAAGCCTGCCTCCAGGCCACCAACACACAGCCTTTGTCTTTCATGAGTCTAGAGTCTTCTGCTGATCTCTCTTTGTCCTCATCTCTGCCTCCATCTCTAGTGTTACTGCTTCACTGCATAGGATCACACATTCTCTTTGTGCTCTTCTCCATTGATGGTCCTGGGGTCCTCTGTTCCTGGAATGTAAGATTAACTACTCCCCCTTTATGTTACAAAACTACTACAATTACAGTTGTGACCACAGCAGTGCATCATGATAACAGTTACTCACTATTTAATCATAAGAATCTTATC
>NW_006408819.1:1132670-1137362 GCF_000296735.1 Chrysochloris asiatica
TCCAAAACAGATCTATTGGTTCTTTTGGCAGCCCATGGCACTTTTAGTATTCTCCTCCAACACCACAATTCAAAGGCATCAACTCTTCTATGGTCTTCCTTATTCACTGTCCAGCTTTCGCATCCATATAAGGTTATTGAAAATACCATGGTTTGGGTCAGGCGCACCTTAGTCCTTAAGCTGACATCGTTGCTCCCCAACACTTTAAAAAGTTCCTGTGTGGCAGATTTGCCTAATGCAATACGTCGTCTGATCTCTTGACTGCTGTTTCCGCGAATGTTGATAGTTGATCCAAGAAGAATGAAGTCCTTGACAACTTCAATCTTATCGTGCCTTTATAGTGCCCCCATTTTAGGTAGCCAATGTCTAAGTTGTCCGTCCCTATCAACACTGTATACAGACGAGATAGAATCAATACTTGATGTGAAGACTATTTCCCTCTGAGTCAATATTTTGAGCTACTACATCCATAAGTATAGGTCAAGCTCATCAAATTGTTGCAATTACACTTGTTTCCTTTATCATTTTTTTTTTTTTATCTTCCTCTAGTTGAGATCTGATCATCAATCAAGCCATCACGGCTAGGGCAAATGAGTATTATCCAAAAGTTTGGAGGTTCCTGTATGTCTGTCTTCACTTCATATCAGCTGGATGCTTTACTCTCAGCTCTATGACTATGCACTTCTCCATGGGTTCAGGAGTCCCCAGGTTTCATCAGACTTTGGACCACCCAGCCCTTCCTCCTCTCTCTCATCTCCAAGTCAATGGGGATCTATGGAACGTGCTCTAACACAGCCCATATCTTCATTTCTGCCTTTCCCCCCTTCCACTCACCAGCTGACCAATGTGTCACCAGCAATCTTACATGCCTGCTCACGTGTTCCTTTAGAGTTTCTCTCTTGGAGAGGGGTTTGTTCTGAAGGGACTTAATTGCTTGTCTTGATGGCTCACTGGTGAACAACTTGCTTGCTCTTGTGGTAGTCAAACAGACTGTCATTTTTGTTTGTATTTTTCCTGCTGGTCTTTCTTTATAGAACTATCTTTTGTTGCTCCAACTGTTCAAGCTGGTCTGCTTGTCCTTTGAAGTGGGCATGACCCAACTCAGAAAGTTCTAGATGGGGCTTATGATCCCACCTGTACACTACAAAGGCTCCACAAGAAGCCTAATACCCTTTAGATATTCCAATCAGTTATAGGCTGAAGATGGTCTTACAAGTTTTCTGTAATCATATTTCCCGATGTTCCTTTCTATCCCAATCAAGTGTCTATTTAACAATAGTAGGTAAGGAAAACCAATATTCATAAAACAGTCAAGCATCTTAACATTATACCTTCTCTTTTACCCATTTAGAATATGCCTCGATTTCTGTGTCACAGATTCTCCCCCCCCCCCTTTTTTTAATGTTTTGTGGTGAATTATGTGAGAGTTTACAGGAAGAACATTAGCTTTCTATTCATCCTATTGTATATCGTTACATTGCCATGGTTACAATCCCCTTCATGCATCACCAGCCAAACAAATGGTACACCACTCAAGCATGCCCCCTGGTCGTCAGTACACAACCCCTCTCCCTCTATGGGTCTAGAGTTCCTATCCGCTCCATCTCTCCATATCATCGTCTCTGCCTGCATCTCTGGGGTCATTGTTTCTCTGAGTAGGGTCCCTCACTCTATCTCCACTCTTGGACAGCAAAGTCAACCACTCACCTCCTTTTGCTACAAAATGCCTACTTTTACATTTCCAACGCTCACAGTCAGTCCTGATACTAATTATTCACTATTGGGTTACATGAGTTCTATCCACATCTCCGTTCATCAGTCCTGCCAAGACAGATTGGCTACTACTCAGTGGTGATTCTACCTTCCTCCATGCCTTCTAGATCTAGGCTTCCTCTTGAAGGCTTGTAAGCCAGTCTCTTCTTGCCTTTGTAGCACCCCCTCCACCATTTTGGGTAACCAACGTCCAAGTTGCCCATCCCTGTCTACCCTGTGTATTGAGGGGGTGGGAATGATCCTCGCTGTAAAGATTTGTTCCCTCTTTTGAGCTACTGGATCCATAAGTGTAGGTCAAGATCATCAAATTTCATCAAATTACTCTTTTTTCCCACATCTTTTTTTCTTCTAGTTGAGTTCTGATCATCTAACCTTTAAAGACAGGTCAAGTGGGTATTATCTGTAAGTGTGGGTGTTCTTGTGCATCTGCCCTCTCTTCTTATCAGCTGAACATTTCATTCTCCACTCTTATTCCTCTGTGGCTATGTCACTGACTCTGGGCCCAGGAGTCCCCAGGTCTTGTGAAACTGCTGATCAACCAGGTCTCCTAAAGGGTTCACAGGAGTTTATTGAATGTGGTTGGACTTAGTTCACAGCTTCACTGATGTTTTTCCCTCACTTCCCTTTATCGGTGACCCACATTGTCACCAATCTGAGTGCATGTCTGCTCGTGTATTCCCCTTGAGTCTTAGTCTTGGCAGGGTGTTTGCCCTGAGGTGATCTGATCACTTGCCTTGATGTCTCCTGGGCGAGCAATTTGTTTGTTCTTGTAGTAGTCAGTCAGACTGCCTATATTGTTTTGTATTTTTCCTGTCGGTCTTTCTTTCAAGTATCTTCTGTTCTTCTAGCTGCTCCATGCTGGTCTGCTTGTCCTTTCAAGTGGAAATTTCCCACCTCAGAAGATTCTGGATGGGGTTCAGAATTCCACCTATGGCCTTATTAAATACAGAGGTTGTGCAGGAAGCCTACTTCACTGGGCAAGTAATAGCCCCATTTTAGTTATTCCAATCAGTTATAGGCAGAAGACAGACTTACAAGCTTTCTATGGTGATATTTCTGGCTATTCCTTTATCTCCTCCTCAAGTGTCTATTTTATAATTGTATGCCAGGGAAACCAAGATTCATAAGACAGCCAGGCATCTTAACATTATTTCCCCCCTTTTGCCCATTACAACCATGCCTCAATCCCTGTATCCCAGAGTCCTGTTGTTTCAAGGTTGTGCATGAATCATTATTTACCTCTGCCCCACTTAGCCCATGCAAACCTACCTAATTGTTCTCCCATCCACCTTGTTCTTCCATTTTCCTCCCCCTTTTTGTGTATTGCCCCACTCCCCAACAAACAAACTATCCTGTGTCTATTTCCTACTCTGTACTCCACCTTCCCCTCCCTCCCCTCACCCCACCAGCCTCATCCCAATAACCAGCAAAGAATCCCCACCCCCTCTTTAGTATGGGGGGATTCTTTACTTTTTAGTCTTTTCAATAGTGCTTCTATGCAGTATTTCTCCTTTTGTGACTGACTGATTTCACTCAAAATAATGGCCTCAAGATTCACCCATGTTATGTGGTAAGTTACAGCTTCCTTGTTGTTCTTCAAGGTAGCATAATATTCCATTTTGTATATGTACCATAGTTTGTCCATTCTTCCGTTCATGGGCACTTGTGCTGTATCCATCTGTTTTTTATTGCAAATAGTGCTGCTATGAACATTGGTGTGCATATATCTACTCTTGTTATGGCTCATATTCCTTGTGGGTAAATACCAAGTACAGGAATTATTGGATCATATTGTATTTCTATTTCCAACCTTCTGAGGAAGCGCCATAATGTTTTCCAGAGAGATTGGACCATTTTACAATCCCCCAGTCTCTCCACATCCTTGCCAGAATTTATTGTCCTCTACTTTTTTGATCTTTGCTATGATTGCTGGTGTAAGATGATATCTCATTGTTGTTTTGATTTGCATCTCTCTAATGGCTAGTGATCATGAATAATTCTTTATACGTTTGTTGGCTGCCTGGATCTCCTCCTTGGTAAAGTGTTTGTTCATATCCTGTGCCATTTTTTAATTGGGTTGTCTTTTTGTTGTAGAAGTGATGTAGTGCCCTATATATTTTAGAAATGAGTGGGTTCTTCTGGTGAAGTCTTTAAGTGCAGATAAGTTTTTAATTTTAATATATCCAATCATCTATTTTGTCTACTTTTGTTTGTGTAGTTTTCAAACTGTTTGGCAGTCTGTGTATTCCCTGAATTAGAGTCCTCACATTTGTGCCTATTTTTTCATTGATGGTCTTCATAATTCTTGGATTCACATTTAGGTCTTTAATCCATACTGAGTTGGTTTTTGTATAAGGCGTGAAGTAAAGAGCTTGTTTCTATCTTTTGCATATCATTTTTCAGATCTGCCAGCACGATCTGTTGAAGAGATTATTACATCCCCATGTGATATATTTAGGCAGCTTGTCGAAAATCGGTTTGCTGTATGTGGATGGGTTGATTTCTGGGTTCTCGATTCTGTTCTGTTGATCAATGTATCTTTCATTGTACCAATACCAAGCTGTTTTGACCACTGTAGCTGTGTAATACATTTTGAAATCAGGGAGTGAGAGGTTTCCAACCTTATTCTTCTTAAGCAGTGCTTTGCTTATCCTGGGTCTCTTTCCTTTTCATATAAAGTTTGTAATTGTCTTTTCCATCTCTTTGAAGAATGTCGTTGGAATCTGGATTGGGGTTGCATTATATGTGTAAGTTGCTTTGGGCAGTATTGACATTTTCACAATGCTAAGTCTTCCTAATCAGGATCATGGCACATTCTTCTATTTATTAGGTGTCTTTTGGTTACTCTTAATAGTGTTTTGTAGTTTCCTTTGTATAGGTCCTTTGTTTCTCTGGTTACGTTTATTCCTAAATATTTAA
>NW_006408819.1:1151285-1158550 GCF_000296735.1 Chrysochloris asiatica
CAAACAAAAAAACCTCAAATGCAAGATCATAAAACAAAAACCAATTTATTATGCTCATTTCTTCTGTGGGTCAGGAATTCAGAGAGGGTACAACAAAGATGACTTGTATCCATCTTACAGTATCAGAGGTCTCAGTTGGGAAGATTTAAATGACTGAGAGTGTCATCAATGTCTGGAATTATCTAAATAATTTTTCACTCCCATTCTGTCACCTGTGATGAAAAGGTTTGGCATCTCTGAGCTTGTCATATACAGTACCTACACATGGCCTTTGTACTTGGTTTGGACCGTCTCACAATAGGACTGCTTTAGAATTGTTGAATTGGTGTCCTTGTGTTCTAAGAGAATATATTCCAGCAATACAAGGCAGAAGCTTCATGGCTTTCTATGATGTAACTTCAGAAATAATATAACATCTCTTCGACTTTATATTCTAGTGGTCAAAGCAATTTCAATCCTACTCAGATTCATGGGGAAGGGAGCTCTTACCCATCAGTAGGCGTGTCAAAAAGTTTGCAGTCATGTTTTAAAACCCCCATAATCTATCCCTTTTTCATAAATTATTTACATTCATTCCACATACAAAATGTACTGTGTCTCTCCCAAGTCCCATTCCATTATGTGATGAAGTCTAGGACCATGTCACTTAAATCAGGTCCAGATGGAAATGAGATTCAGTACCTCCAGTATGGATCTTTGTCTGAATAAGAATTATTGTTGTTGTTGCTATGTGTCATTGAGTTAGTTCCCACTCATAGAGACCCTGTATAGGGTTCCCAAGGAGTAGCTGGTGAGCTTGAACTGCCAACTTTGCAATCCAGCGCATTAACCCACAGTGCCGCACCTTGTATAGTTCTTCTTTAAAGGTATTATAACTAAAATAACAAGTGATCTGCCTCACAAGATACAATTATGGGGCAGGCATAGGATGCCTGCAATAGACTCCATGGAGATGAAGGATAAGCACTGAACCACAAAATCAGTTTGAACAGTAAATTGGTAGTTCAAATCCACCAGCCACTCCTCAGAAACTGTATACAGGGTATCTATGAGTGAGAACCGACTCGACCACACTTAACAACAACAAAATCAATAACCCATTACTGTGGAGTCAGTTTCAATTCATAGTGACCCTGTAGTGACCCTGCAATAGACAGTCCTGTTCAAACGGAGGGTGGGTGGAGACACATAGATTTCTTTGCTCCATAGCAATTCTCAAGCTGATTGGGGTCCTTGGGAGTGACTTTCCCATGTCTTTTGGGTCTTTCTTTCTTTAAGTCTTTTTTTATCCATAAAAAGTAGCCAGTGTTGTCAGCTGAGTAATTTTTTTCAGTTGGCTACCTGCCTGTAGAATTGGACGGGGTCTTTTATTATGCAAAAAGGAATGAAATCTTCTGATATAATTCCTTTGATAACTTTGCAGGGTTTTATGTATCAATTTATAATCAGTCCCATTAGCCAAATTCTAAACCTGTAAATCTCTTGAAAAAATAAGTCTTTCCTTAACTTGGGATCTCTGTGAAGCTGCAATGGGATGCTGCTCTTAACATTCTTAGAAATTGTGCTGTTCAAGATACACTTATATTTTTAAATGCCTTAAGATCCTTAGAAGCCTCGCCACTATTTGTTTTTGTTTTTGATTTTTCTTTCTTAAAAGGTCTCTGAAGCTCCATCTTAAATTTTCTGATGTCTTAAGGAAGGTTTTTAAAGTTAATCTCTTCATGCTTTTCCTGAGACCATGTTTTCCTGACAATACTCTAAATTATTTGGATAACTCATTAATACCTAGAAACATTTTTTTGGATTCTTATATTTCCTTCAAACTCTTTTTTGAAAAATGTACTATTTTTACTGACTCTTTGCCTAATTATGCCCTATTCCTTGCTCAGATGACATGAATATCAACAAAACTAAGGCCATGCTTCTAACCAGTGGGCTGTTTTGAGGAGGCTGTGTATGGAATTAGATTGATTTCCCATTCATCTAAGCCCCACTATAAAACTCTCACAATAAAAACATTGTACCCACATAACAACAACAACAAAATTCCTCGCTCACACTGCTCCCCAAACCTTAGGTCCTGAACCTTTATACACATATGAGAGATGTGGGCTGTCACCATATTTAAAAGGCAGAGAACGTTTCCTTATTTGTCTGCTTATGAAGGACCCTACACCCAGATCAAGCTTACAAAAGTCCAAAGGTTGTAATCTATTATCAACTGTGCCCATCTGAAAATACATATGACAAAGACCTTGAAGGTGATTCAGCAATGTCTGGTGGGCAATTCTGAAAAGTTTCACTTATGGCTATAATTATGGCTTGCCTTTACATTCTCTTAATGGTCTCTTTGGATTCCCAGTGTGGTGTTGCAGGATCAGCACTGTACTATGAACCACAAGGTCCACAGTTCAAATCCACCAGCTGTTCCTCAGAAACCCTATACAGAGTCACTATGAATCAGAACTGACTCGAGAGCACTTAACAACAACAATGGTCTCTTTTGATGGGCTGGAGTCCTGATTTTTTACAATAGCACAATTTGCAAATATTCTTTATGGCTGTGAAATTTTTCTTGACTCCAAGATCATGAAGACTGTCTTTTATGTATTCTTACAGCACTTTATTATTTTACTATTCTCACTTAGAATGATATTTCAGCTGAGATAATTTTCTGGGCTTGGGGTCAAATTTTTTTTCCATGCAGCTATCCAATATGTTGCTGTTGTTAGGTGCCATCGAGTCTCTGCTGACTCATAGTGACTTTATGCACAACAGCACGAAATACGCTTGAGCCCATTAATGCTGCTACTTTGCCAGTCCATCTAACTAGGGGTCTTCCTCTTATTCTATGACCCTCCACTTTACCAAACAGGACATCCTTCTCCAGTGACTTGTCCCTCTTGACAATATTTTCGAAGTATAAGAGACGAAGTCTGGCTATCTTGGCTTCCAAGGAACACTCCGGCTATACTTCTTCCAATACAGATAGGTTCTTTTGGCAGTCCATGGTACCTTCAATATTCTCTTTCAATACCATAGCTCAAAAACATCAATTCTTCTATGTTCCTCCTTATTCACTGTTGAACTTTCAAATGCATATAAGGTTATTGAAAATACTATGGCTTGGGTCAGGTGCACCTTAGTTTTCAAACTGACATCTTTGCTCTTGAACACTTTTAAGAGGTTTTGTACAGCAGATTTGCTCAATGCAATGTGTCATTTGATTTCTTGACTGTTGTTTCCATGAGTGTTGATGGTTGATTCAAGCAAAATGAAGTCTTTGACAACTTCAATCTTTTCTCCATTTATATGGATGCAGTTTATTAGTTCAGTGGTAATGATTTTTGTTTTCTTTACATTGAGATGCAACCCACACAGAAGATTATGGTCTTGGATCTTCATCAGTAACTATTTTAAGTCCTAGTCAATTTCAGCAAGCAAAGTTGTATTATCTGCATATCACAGGTTGTCAATGAGTCTTCCTTCAACCCTGATGCCATGTTTTTCTTCATATAATCCATCTTCTCAGATTATTTGTTTAGTGTAGATATTGAATAAGTATGATAAAAGAATACAACCCTGGGGCACACCTTTCCTAATTTTAAACCATTCTGTAATCTCTCGTTCTATTCAAACAGCTGCCTTTTTATCTATGTACATGTTCCTCATAAGCACAATTAAGTGTTCAGGAATACCCATACTTCCCAATGTTGCCCATAACATGTCATGATCCACACAATCAAATGGTTTTGCATAGTCAATAAAGCACAGGTAAACATCTTTCTTGTATTCTCTGCTCTCAGCTAAGATGTAGCTGATGTCAGCAATAATATTCCTCATTCCACCTCCTCTTCTGAATCTGGCTTGCACCTCTGGAAGCTCTCTGTTAATGTATGGTTGTAGCTGTTTTGGGATTATCTTTAGTAAAACTTTACTCGCATATGATATCGATGATATTGTCTGATGACGTCCGCATTCCATTGTGTCAGTTCTCTTTGGAACAGGCACAAATATAGATCTCTTCTATTCAGTTGGCAAAGTAGCTGTCTTCCAAATTTCTTGGAATAAATGAGTGAGTGCCTCTACTGCATCATCAGTTTTGTTGAAAGATTTCAATTTGTATTCCATAAATTCCCTTTGTCTTGCTCTTTGCCAATGACTTCAATGCACCTTGAACTTCTTCCTTCAGGATCACTGACTCTTGAATATACGCTACCTCTTGAAATGGTTGAACATCAATCCTTTCTGTTTGGTACATTGACTCTGTGTATTCTTTCCATCCTCTTTTGATGCTTTCTGCATCATTCAGTATTTTGCCCATGTTGTTGTTGTTTGTTGTTAAGTGCCTTGGAGTCATTTCCTACTCATAGCTACCCTATGTAGGATTTCCAAGGAATAGCTGGTCAGTTTGAACCACTGACCTTGCCGTTCAAAATAACCTTGTGGTCCAGTGCATTATCCCACAGCACCACATCAGGATTCCATTTCAATACCACAAGTTGGAGTTTGTTTTTCTTCAGTTCCCTCAACTTGAGAAATACTGAACAGGTCCTTCCCTTTTAGTTTTCTAACTCCACATTTCATTATAATATTTGACTTTGTCTTCTCTAGCAGACATTTGAAATTTTCTGTTCAGCTCTTTTAACTTCTCACTTATTCCATTTGCTTTAGCTCCCTATGCTGGAGTGCAAGTTTCAGAGTCTCTTTTGACATTCACTTTGGTCTTTTCCTTCTGTCTTGTCTACTCAATAACCTTGTGCTTTCTGCTGGTATGATGTTCTTGATGTCATCCCCCAATGGTTTTCAGTCATTGATGTCTAATGCATCAAAACTGTTCTTGAAATGATCTCTTAATTCAGGTGGGATGTATTAAAGGTAATATTTTGGCTCTCGTGGACTTGTTTTAATTTTGTTCAGCTTCGGCCTGAATTTGCATACGAGCAATTTATGATCTGTTCCACATTCTGCCCCTGGCCTTGTTTTGGCTGATGATATGGAGCTTTTCCACCATCTCTTTTCACAGATGTAGTCAATTTGATTTCTGTGTATTCCATCTGGTGAGGCTCATGTGTATAGTCATCTTTTATGTTGTTTAAAAAGGGCATTTGCAATGAACTGAACTTGCAAAATTCTATCAAGTGATCTCCAGCATCTTTTCTATTAACAAGGCCATATTTTCCAACTACTGATCCTTCCTCTTTCTTTCCAACCTTTGCATTCCAATTGCCAGTAATTATCAAAACATCTTGATGGCATGTTTGTTCACTTTCAGACTGAAGAAGTTGGTAGAATTTTCCAATTCCATCATCACTGGCTCTAGTGGTTGGCGTATAAGTTTGATTAATAGTTCTAGTAACTGGTCTTCCTTGTAGGTGTATATGGAAGTTATCCTATCACAGGCAGCATATGTTCTTTTTGATAATGAATGCAACACCATTCCTGTTCAATTCGTCATTCCCAGCATAGAAAATCATGTGATTGTTTGATTCCAAATGGCCAATGCCAGTCCACTTCATTTGATATCATACATTGATATCATTCCTAATGTCTAGGATATAAATGTTTGTTTGTTCCATTTCATTTTTGAGAACTTCCAATTTTCATAGATTCATGCATTCCATGTTCCAATTATTAATGTATGTTTGCCTCTGTTTCTTTTCAATTTGAGTTGTACCCCATCAGTAAATATAGATCCTGAAAGCTTTACTTCATCTATGTCATCATGGCCTACTTTATTTGAGGAGGCAGCTCTTCCCCAGTCAAATTCTGAGTGCCTTCCAACCTGAGGGGCTCATCTTCTGTCACTCTATCTGACAATATTCTGGTGTTCCTCATCTTGTTTCAATATTCAACAATATGGTGCTGATATTATTCCACTGATATTCATAAGGTTTTCAGTGACTAAATATTCTGAAGTATTCTGAGAAACTGGACTATATGAAGAAGAATCTGGAATCAGGATTGGAGGAAGACTCATCAACAACCTGTGATGTTCAGCTGATACAATCATACTTGCTGGAAGGAAAGAGGACTTGAAGTACTTACTGATTAAGATAAAAGACTACAGCCTTCAGTATGAATTGCAATTCAATGTAAAGAAAATGAAAATACTAGCAACTAGTCCTATTGTGTCACTGTAGGATAAGCACTCAACTAGTGAATTTGAACAGCTAACCTTGCGCTCCTTGGAAACACTATAAAAGGTCTATATGAGTCAGAACCTACTTGACAGCACTTAACAACAACAGCAACAGATCAATAAATAACTTCATGATAAATGGAGAAAAGATTGAAGTTTGTGAAATGCTTCAATTTGCTTTGATCCACAATCATTTTTAATGGAATCAGCAGTTAAGGAATCAAAGGATATATTGCATTAGGCAAATCTGTTACAAAAGACCTCTTAAAAGTGTTCAACAGCAAAGATGACTTTCTGAGGACTAACAAGTGCCTGACTCAAGCTATGGTATTTTCAATTACATCACATGCAAGTAAAAGCTGAACAGTGAATAAGGAAGACCTTAAAAGTATCAATGCATCTGAATTAGGGTGTTGGTGAAGAATATTGAAAGTATCATGGTTTTCCAGAAGAACAAACGAAGCTGTCTTGGAAGCAATATTGTCAGAATGGCCTTAGAAGCCAGAATGGGGATACTTTGTCTGTTGTACTCTGGACATGTTGTTAGGAGGGACCATTCCCTTGAGAAAGACATCTTCCTTATTAAAGTGAAGGGTTAGCAAAACATAAGACCCACAAGATGGATCGACACAGTGGCAGTGACACGTAACAATTATGAGGATGTTGCAAGACCAAGCAGTGGTTCCTTCTGTGTGTCATTTGGAACTGACCATGGCACCTAACAGAACATATCTTAATATTTAAATTGGGATTCATGTAGATGTCATATAGTTGGATTTTTGGTTATATATATTTTTAATCCTATATAATTATCTCTTTTATCTTTTAAAAAACATTTCTGTTTAAAGTTGGGTCCTGGTGTATTTCTGTAGGTTAAGCACTGGGCTACTAACCACAAGAACTCCTAATGTGGCACTATAGGATCAGTACTGAACTGCGAATCACAAGGTAGGCAGTTCAAACCCACTAGTTGCTCCACACTTACCTATGAGTTGATGACACTCAACAACAACAACAACATTGATAATTTACCTACTTATTAACTGTTTTCTATTTGTTTCATTTATTCATCAAGTCTTTTTTCACTCTTCTGCCGTCAGTGAGTTTAAATGATCAATTTTAT
>NW_006408819.1:1158766-1181206 GCF_000296735.1 Chrysochloris asiatica
TTTACAAAAATTAATGAGCCAATATTGATAAATGATTATTTTTTAGATTCTGTACTTTTTTTAGTTTATACCTAATGTTGTGTTCTGTTCCAGGATTCCATTACAATGGTCAGATTTCCTTGGATTTCTCTTGACTGTGATAATTTCTTGAACTTGCTTTTTATGATTTGACAGTTTGAATGAGTACTGGTCAGATGTTTTGAAGATACCTCCACTATTGGATTGTTTCGGATGTTTTTCTCATTTTTAGACGGGGATTATGGGCTTGGAAAAGGAAAATCATAGAAGTAAAAGTACTATTTTATTATTTTCATCACATTGTATCAATGGTGTTGTTGTTGTTAAATGTCGTTAAGTTGGCTCAGACTCATAGCGACTCTGTATAGGGTTTCTAAGGTTTTAAATCTTTACAGAAGTAGAAAGCAGAGCAATTGGTGGGTCCGAACCATGAACCTTGTGATTCGCCATGCAATGCTTATCATATTGAGCGACTGTGCTTCCCATATCAAGGTCTATTGTTGTTGTTAAGTGCTATCTAGTTGGTTCCAACCCATAGCGAACCTGTATAGGGTTTCCTAGCAATGGTTGGTGAGTTTGAACCATTGACCTAGCAATTCAAATTGAAATTGCAGTCCAGAGCATTAACCCACAACTTAGTATCAAAATAATTTGTTTTTTTTTTGTGTTGGTCTTGCTTACCGGGCTGAGGTAGTGGTTGTCAGTTTTCTTCACTGTATTGGTTTCCTATTGCTACTGTCACAAAATACCACAAGCTTAGTGACTTAGGAGAGGGGATTGTTAGAGTCAGGTTAAGGAGCAACAGCTTTCTCATCTAAGATCTGCTCTAATAAAGGGGAACATGGCTCAGGGAAATTTTAGTAGAAAGTGTGCATCAAATCAGTGGTGAAATCCCAGGTCTGGTGTGACACTGTAGGATAAGATTTATAACTGCAAACTTAGCAGTTCAGATCTACCAGCTGCTCTTTGGAGAACCTATATAGGTTCACTATGAGTCAGAATCAACTCGATGGCACTTAGTTCTTGGCTGTCACCTCTTGATCATAACAGTCCTTCAGAGATTGTAAACTAACCATTCTTCATATCAGCTAGAGGTTCATTCAGCTATATCACAAAATCTATAGTTTTCCAGACTTGTTAGAGCCCATCTCTAAACACAATACCCTTCAGAAATATCCTACTGGGAAGGCTGCCAGAAGCTAATGGCTGAGAAGATCATCACTCTTGTGTCTACATGAATTTCTCTCCTCTCTTCAATAGCCTGTAAATTGAGATGTGCTAGATTGGGTCAACAATGTTCTGAGCAATAACATTGCCTGCCCCTCAACCTAATTTTAGTTGTTCTTCTTCTTCTTTTTTTTTTTTCCCCAGGCACTTCTTATGCTGCAAGCATTTATTTCCTTGAGACTGGCTGGCCAGTCAGAGTTTCCTCTGTGGACCAAGTGCAATAAATCTTAGAATAGGAATACAGGCTTCATAAGGCTCTGTTGGTGCTGTTGAGGTTACACCAACATTATGGCTTGTTGAGATCATCCTGAACCTTGGATCGGGTGTCTCTCCCATCAACTATTTCTCCTATCTCTGTGCCTTCCTCAAAGTGAAAACAAACAAACAAAAACCAAAACAAAATACACACATTCACAACCCCTTTGCCTTTTCAGTCTGTACCTAAGCCTGTGACAAAAATGTTGGTAGAGGATAAGGTTATGATAAAGGATTACTGGTGTGACACTATATGATAAGCACTGGACTTCTAACCACAAGGCTGGAAGTTCAAACCCACTAGGTGCTCCTTGGGAATCCTATACAGAGTCACTGTGAGTCGGAACTGACTTAACAGTACTTGACAACAACAACAACAACATAGGTAGGACATGTAGGTAGGTGGGTTTTAACCAATGTTAGCAACAACAACAACATAGGTTCAGTAATTAGGTATGTGGGTCTTAACCAGTATTTCTGGTTCCATTGGCTAACCAGTTTAGCAATAAATTTACCCAAGGCATGCATTTGCCAGCCACCTCCCACTCCTATCATAGCTTCCATGGGACTGAAATGAGATGGATAGCTTTAGCCCTGTACCTCAGACAGTTGTGCTCTCTCTAGAGGGAGCCTAGATCCAGAGGGTGTAGAGGAAATTAGAATCTCCACTGAGTAGTATCCAATCTGTCTGGGCAGGGCTGATGCAAGGAGATGGGGATCAGACTCTTGTGATACAATAGTGAATAATTGCTATCAGGAGTAACTGTGAGGGTTGTAATTGTAAAGGTAGACATTTTGTAGCAAAAGGAGGGGAGTGGTTGACTTTGTAGTCCAGGATTCGAGATCCCTGGGACCATCAAGGGAGAAGAGCGGATTGTGAGACCCTACCTAGAGAAACAGTGATGCTAGAGATGGAGGCAAAGATGATGGTATGGAGAGATGGAGCGGCTGGGGACTCTAAACCCAGAGAGAGAGAGGGGTTATGTAATGATGACTGAGAGGCAGGCTTGTGGAGAGATGGAGCAGCTGGGGACTTTAGACCCAGAGAGGGAGAGGGGCTGTATGCTGATGACCGGGGGGGAGTGTGGGGCAGGCTTGCAGATATATCCATTGTTTGGTTGATGATTCATGGAGGTGATTGTAACCATGGCAATGAAATGATATATGATAGAATGAATGTAAAGCTAATGTTCTCCCATGTAAACTATCGCATAATTCACAATAAAACATTTTTTAAATGATTTAAAAATGCAATTCAGAATTTGATCCAACATCAAATTTTAAAAAAGGCTATAAAACAATTGAAAGTGAACTCACCTTCTCAAAGTGCATTTAAAAGTTTCCTGCACAGAGGATACTAACAATTCAAGCACAAATGAATGACAAGAAAATGGCACCACTGACACTTCAACTATTTTGGCAACAAACCCTTCATAAACTACATGATAAGTGAATCAGATGTGACAAGAAACTGGTGATACGGGAAGCCATCAAGGCAAGCAATCAATTCCCTTCAGGAGAAACCTCCCTCTAAGACTGGAACTCAAAGGGAACACATGAGCAGGCATGTAAGCTTGCTGTTGACCACATTGGTCTGCTGATGAGTGGAAGACGGGGAAAGGCAGCAATGAAAAAATGGGCTGAGTTTAAACATGTCCCATAGACTCCCCTTGACCTGGAGATGAGAGAGAGAAGAAGAAGGGCTGGTTGGTCCAAAGTGTGGTGAGACCTGGTGACATCTGAGCCCATGGACATGGACATAGCCACTAGAGGGCTAGAGCTGAGAATGACGCATCCAATGATATGAAGTGAGGAGAGATGCACAAGAACACCCAGATTTGCAGATAGTACCCATCTGACCTAGCCTTGATGGCTTCATAATCAGAAGTTGACTAGAGGAAGATGAAAAAGAAAATAATTGTTGATAAAGGAGATGAGTGTAAATTGCTACAATTTGATTAACTTGATCTATATTCATGGAGGTTGTAGCTCAAAATACCAACAGAGATGGAAGGAGTCTTCACATCAAGTATCAGTGCGATCACATCTGTATACAGGGTAGATAGGGACAAGCAAGTTAGATATTGGCTACCTAAAACGCGAGGGCAATAAAGGCACTAAATGACAGGCTTACAAGGTATCAAGAGGGAGTTTTGTTTAAGAGTTTGTGGTCCCTGGGACCATCAAGAGCAGAGAAGAGCAGAGTGTTGGACCCTACCCAGAGAACTGTGATGTCAGAGATGGAGGCAGAGATGATGACGTGGAGAGATGGAGCGGCTGGGGACTCTAGACCCAGAGAGGGAGAGGGGCTATGTGCTGATGACCAGTGGGCAGGCTTGCAGGGCATACCTTTTGGTTGGTTGATGATGCATGTAGAGGATTGTAACCATGGCAATGAAATGATATGTGATAGGATGAATGTAAAGCTAATGTTCTCACATGTAAACTATCACATGATTCACAATAAAACATTTTTAAAAAAAAGAGTATGTAGGGGAAGATAGAGTCCCTACTGACTAGTTTTCATCTTGTCTAGATGGGTCTGGTAAAAAGAGATGGGAATAAGATTCATATGATTCAATAGTGAGTAATTGTTATCATGACTATTTGTGCCTGTCACAACTGTAAAAGTAGAAGTTTTGTAACAAAAATAGGGGAGTAGTTAATCTTATGGTCTAGAAACAGAGGACCCTAGGACCATCAAGTGAGAAGAGCACAAGCAGAATGTGGGACCTTATCCAGAGAAGCAGCAACAATAGAGAGGGAGGCAGAGATGGGGACATGGAGAGAGGGAGCAGCTAAGGCCTCTAGACTCATGGAAAGAGATTGACTGAGAGCTGGCGGCAAGGAGTCACACTTGCAGGATGTGTCCTTTGGTGGTGCAAATTATTATATATGCCTGAGCGTTAAAAAAAAAAAAAATGCTAAAATGAATAGCGAGAAATACTATTAACTGATGGTACAGGGTAGGAATTATAATGAAACAAAATATATGATTTGTTGAATATTAAACTGATGATCTGTCCTGTAAACTTTCATTCAATACACAATAAAAAGTTAAAAAAAAAAAAAGAAATTGGCAATAAATTCAAATCATCAAGACAATATGAAATGTGACAATTCACTACTAGTGTTAATGATGAAGCTTGTATTCTATAGATAATACGTTTTAATAAATGAACTAATAATAGTATAAGTCAACAGGTTGGTAATATATTTTGCAGGCATTATTTAGCTCTTTTTAAAAAATCTGTTACAATCCATTTTAAATTCTATTTTTAAATATGTTCCAAAATGTTGATCCATTATATAGATTGTCCGATGGTGCAAATAACCTATAGATCAATATTAATATGCAAGGGAGCGTCAAACATTCCCAGAAAAATAGAATGAAAGGATAATAGATTTCTTTTCTGTGAACTTTATAAAGTACACTTATATTTGGAACACATGATCAGCAACTTTTAATTGATGGGATGGTCAATTACAAAATCTTAAGATACTGTTTTCGGAAACAGACCTGGACTTATGTCCTGCCTGAATCTTGACTAGCTGAGTGACTTTGAACAAATTACTGAGCACTTTGTGCTTGCTTCTACATCTGAAAAATAGGAAAACGAATACCATTTACCTTATGGAGGTGGTCTGAGGATTCAATGCATGGTACCTGCATGTAGTACATGCTCAATAAATATCACAGCGATGATGGTGATGATGATGATGATTATGATGATGATGGTTATTATTCTTCTCAGGGAGTAACAACAAGATATTAAAGCACAAAAACAAGCTCAAATCAAGTGTGGGACCTGGTTGTCCTTCAGCCCAGAGAATGTGCAGACTCATTATCCTCTTCAGCCCAGAGAATGTGCAGACTCATTATCCTCATCCTTAGTGACCTGCCTGCTACTTTGTTCTCAGATTTTCTAAAATCGTCTTTGCTCCCTCCAAGATTCCTTCTTTTCATTCTTGTTGTTGTTATTTGTGTTAAGTGCTGTCAAGTTGGTTCTGAATCATACCGACCCCATCTAATCTTTCTGAGGAGTGTATGGTAGGCTTGAACCGCCAACTTTTCCATTAGCTGACCAGTGCTTATTCTGCTGCTCTACACTTTTACACCAGGATTTCCAGATTTCATTATTTCTGGCTCACCAAAGGAAAGGGGGAAAAAACAAAAAAAAACACCTGCTACTTTATTAAACCGAGCAATTTAATTCTTGTTGATCTCTCCTCCTCCATCTCTGCAGAGCCCACTGGCACTGCCTCTCAAGACCACATGACCCTAATAAGATGATTTTATAAACAAAGGTTTTTGTTTTCTTAATAAAATTCAGCTTTCCTCCAGGGTTGACAAGCTCAAAACTGCAGCCAGGTCTTAAAATAACAATTGTTTTCTTCTCACGGATAATGAACAAATGAATAATTGAATGAATAAGCCATTTTCTCTCCTCCCTGGAAGTTCTCAGGGCCTTCTTTTCAATGAAGGAAGCAGCCTCATTCTGTTACCTCCAGGCCCCTGAGAACTGATCTTCATTCTGCTTCTCCAGACTAATGTGACTGACTTCAACTCTTCTTCCATAACTCCAAGCCTTGTGGGTTAACAATGATGAGGTTCTCGCTTACAGAGGAAGAAGTAGCTGGCTATAGTAGCTTGAGCTCTGTGAGGAAATTGGAAACCTATGAGGTAGACTTAATTCTTCATGGGCAAGAAGCAAACTTTTCTGGATTTCAGTTTTTTGTCTGTAAATTGAAGGGATAGAATCAGATTGATGAAGGGATTTTTAGATCACACACCCCATCTCAAAATCTCTCGTTTCCCCCCTTGTAGTCCCATCCCCAAATTTCCCCTAAAATCTTTGTTGTTATTGTTATTATTAAGTGTCACCTAGTCAGTTCTGATTCATAGCTAACTCAAATCTTTACTCTAGTGAAACTCCATACCTTTGGAAATCTTAGTTCCTGATGGGAGTGCTATGTACCACCCTGGTGTTGTGGAGCAGAACAATACTGAAGTCCTTTATCTAAGAAGAAACCTGACAAAAGAAAGTTCAATAACTTAAAATTGTCCAGTCACAGTGGCTATCCTTGGAGGGGGGAAATTAGAGTATTTGTTATTTTCATCTTTTGCACCATATATGAATGGCAAGTGAAAAACTTACCATGCAACCTGATATATACAGTCTGATCTTAGGTTTGCATAAACATTTGTGTGTATAGATAAGACAATGCCTGAAAAGAAAGAACATAAAGTTGAACATTATTCTCTAAGTAATGGAACTGAGATGATTTAATTTATTTTCACCATATTTTTCTGATATGTTCTAAATTTTAGACCATGAGCAATTTTTTTAAGCCAGGGACAAAGAAAACATTTTAAAATTAAACCCCCAAATTCTATTTTCCTGGAATCATTAGCCAAAATAAAAACTTCCAACCCTGCTGCCCTGCCCCCTCAACAAAAAGCCCAAACCTAGTAATTTCCTGTGGAAGATCACATTCTGGTCATTATTTCCTCTTATCTATGGGACCAATGATGGAAAACCAGTTTTTTTTTTTTTTTTCTGAGATCAGGTGAGGCCAATGAGCACATGTGTATTCCCTCACTGATTTTCTTGAATCTCACTCAGGCACATGACAGCATCAGTGGGCAATGTCAGGGCTTGATGCAGAGATGCTGAACCAGAATTTGTTCAGTCTGGTCCCAGGCCCAGTCTTGAGGGAACCCAAGCATAGTTTTTCATACTTTTTTTTCATAGTTCAAACCTCTAGCACTTGTAGCACCAAAGAAGGCAGATATTCCAAGACCCATATAATGCTACCTCGTGAACAACAACCTCCACCTCTAAGAAGGTGTTACTGGCCTGTATAAGCTTTACCGAAGAGAAAATGCAAAGCCTTTGAGTCCTGGCAAAGTCTCTGAAAGCCTCTCTTTCCTTTTTTTTTTTTTTTTTTCTCTTCTGGCCCTTTGGGCTGATGCTTAGGCTGATACATGATTATAGGGACTATGTATACCACATGACCCTCAGCATCCTCTGACTCACATGGAGGCTTCAACCCTACTTGCTCCTTCCCTTACTTCAGTCCTTGACCATAATCCCCACTTCACTCAGAAATATAGACAGAATCATAAGAGAATCTATACTTGTTACTCCCACTGCACTTATCCCCTCCAACTAACTGTATCTATATACTCTGTCATATTCCTGTTGCCATATATAGACATGCTTTTTTTGTATTGTATTTTTATTTTAAAATAGAAGATTTGTGGCAATTCTGCATCAAGCAAGTCTATTGGTGCTACTTTTTTCCAAGTGCATGTGCTCATTTCATGTTTTTGTGTCTCGTTTTGGTCATTCTCACAATAATTCAATATTTTCATAAGGCTATTGTACACTTACTAGATAGCAGTCTAGTGTAAATGTAAATTTTAAATGCACTGGAAAACCCCAAAATTCATGTGACTCACTTCATTGTGTTATCTGTTTTATTGTGGTGGGCTGATACTGAACCCACAATATCTCTGTATTGTATGCCTATGCAAACTGCCCATAAAACTGCAAAATGTTTCTTTGTACTTACACACTACATCGATTTTTTTTGAATTGTATAACATGGATGCTTTATTTGCTACTAGTTCTTTCTTATCGGTATACCAAAACTAAAACCAAATCTAATGTCATCCAGTTGATTGTAAGATAACTTTATAAGAGATGTAAATCTTTAAAAGAGCAGAAAGTCTCATCTTTCTACTGAAGACAGTTGATGGGTTTGAACTGCTGATTTTATGGTTAACAATCCAGTGCTTATCCTACATTGCCTCTGTTGTTGTAGTTAAGTGCTTAAGTGCTGTGGAGTCAGTATGGAATCATAGCAACCTTAAGTATGAGAGACGAAGTTTGGCCATCTTGGCCTCTAAGGAGCACTCTGCCTGTGCTTCTTCCAAACGGATCTATTGGTTATTTTGACAGCCCATAGCACGTTCAATATTCTCCAACACCATAACTCAAAGGCATCAATTATTTACGGTCTTCCTTATTCACTCTCCAGCTTTCACATGCATATGAGGTTATTGAAAACACCATGGCTTTGGTCAGGTGCACTTTTTCCTCAAGCTGACATCTTTGCTCTTCAACACTTTAAAAAAGTCTTGTGCAGCAGATTTGCTTAATGCAATACGTCGTTTGATCTCTTGACTGCTGCTTCCGTGGGTGTTGATAGTTGATCTAAGACGAATCAAGTCCTTGACAACTTCAATCTTTTCTCCGTTGATAAGAAAATGTTTATAGGTCCAGTTGTGAGGATTTTTGTTTTCTTGACATTGAGATGTAATCCATACCGAAGGCTGTGCTCTTTGATCTTCATCAGTAAATGTTTTAAGTCCTCTTCACTTTCAGCAAGCAAGGTTGTATCATCTGCACATCGCATATATAGGGTTTCAGAGAAACAGCTGGTGGATCGGAATCACCCAACTTTTAGTTGGCAGTCCAGTGCTTATCCTGAAACACCACTGATAAACTTTCTTAACTCACCAAGCTGCCAAACTGTTCCCTCATACCTCAAAAATGTTCTGTTTCTAAGATTTTGTAACTCTGCTCAGTGACTCCAAAGAAGCTCCAAAGAATTTTCCCAGGAGCAAATTAGCTCACTGCATGGCAACTGTCAGGACAGCCACATGGCAAACAGTATAAGAAATCAATAATTGTGCCCAATCCAAAAAGAGGTAACCCAACAGAATGCACTGATCACCAGACAATATCATTAATATCACAATCAAGTAAAATTTTGCTCGAGCAAATTAAAAGATGGTTGTAACAGTACATTTACAAGCTGGATTCAGTTGAGGACATGGAACAAGGTATAGCATTGCTAACATCAGATGGAGCTTGGCTGAAAGCAAAGAATACTGGAAAGATGCTTATATGTGCTTTGCTGACTAGGCAAAGCCTTTCAACTATGTAGATCATAACAAGCTATAGACAACATTGTAGAGAATGGTATTCTGGAACACTTAATTGTGTTCCTGAGGAAACTGTACATAGACTAACAGGCAGTTGTTTTGACAAAATAAGAAGTCACTGACTGGTTTAAAATCAGAAAAGATATGTGCTAGGGTTATTTTATCATAATTAAGAATAATTATCCGTATACTGAGCAAATAATCTTAAAGGCTGGATTATATGAAGAAGAACATGGCATCAGAATTGGGGAAGACTCATTAACAACCCACGATAGGTAGATAATACAACCTTGCTTGCTGAAAGCAAGAGGACTTAAAATACTGACAAATATTAAATACCACAGTCTTAGGTATGGGTTTCACCTCAATATAATTTCATTTATTGACTGCTACTTCCATGAGTGTTGATGGTAGACCAAAACAAAATGATCTTTGACAACTTCAAAATTTTCTCCGTTTATCATGATGTTATTTGTTGGTTAGGAGTTTGGTTTTCTTTACATTGAGGTGCAACCCATAAGGAAGACTGTGCTCTTTGATTTTCATCAGTAAGTATTTGAAGTCCCCTTTGCTTTCAGCAAACAAGGTTGTATCATTTACATATCATAGATTGTTAATGAGTCTTCCTCCAATCCTGATGCTACATTCTTCTTCACATAATCCAGCTTCTTAGACAATTTGCTCAACAGCAGATTTAATAAATGTGGTGAAATAATACAACCATGGTGAATGCCTTTCCTGATTTTAAACCATTCAGTGTTCCCTTGTTCCTCATGAGCACAATTAAATTTTCCAGAATGCTCTTTTTCTACAATGTTGTCCATAGTTTGCTATAATCCACACAGTCAAAAGCTTTTGAGTAATCAATAAAGTACAGTCAAGATCCATCTGACATCAGTAATGATATCCCTCATTCCATGGTCTCATCTGAGTCTGGCTTGAACTTCTGCCAGTCCCCTGTCAATGTACTTCTGCAGCTGTTTTTTAATTATTTTGAGCAAAATTTTACTTATATGTTATATTAATGATAATGACCGATAATTTATTCAATCCATTGGGTCAGCTTTCTTTAGAATGGACACAAATTTGGATCTCTTCCAATCGGTTGGCCAGATTTCTTGGCTTAGTAACAAATTTCTTGGCATAGTACCTTCAGTGTTGCATTGGTTTGTTGAAAGATGTCAACTTATATTCCGTCAATTCCCAGAGTCTTGTTCTTTGCCAATACTTTCAGTGCACCTTGGACTCCTTCTTTCGTTTCCATTGACTCTCTCTCTCTCTCTCTCTCTCTTTTTTTTTTTTTTTGCAAGCCCACCTCCTGACCTTCAGCATACAGCCCCTCTCCCTCCCTGAGTCCAGGGTCCCCAGCCTCTCCATCTCTTCATGTCATCATCTGTGCCTCCATCTCTGGTGAGTGACATCTTATTTTGATACTTTCAGCATCATTCAATAGTTTGCTCATATAATATTTCAGTATAGTAAGTTGTGTCTTAAAATTTTTCCTCAATTCTTTTCACTTGAGAAATGCTTAGCATGTTGTTCCTTTTTGGTTTTCTAATTCCAGGTCTTTACACATTTCATTATAATATTTGTCTTTGCCTTCTTGAGCTGCCCTTTGAAATTTTCTGTTCAGCTCTTTTACCTCCTCAATTCTTCCATTTGCTTTAGCATCTCAATGCTGGAGAGCAAGTTTTGCTTGTCATTTATTGTACAGTGGTGGCTTGTGTGTAGCTGTGATGCTAGAATTTTCCTACAAGCTTCTCTATTAATCATGAAGCAATAGTCTGATTGATTGAAAACCAATCTATTTGCTAGATTGTAGCAGTGGGTGAAACTATTCAGAACTTCCTGAGTCATCTTCATGATCGTTGTCATATGTCCCCTCACAGGGTCACAGTTGGTGAAATATTTCAGTCTTTAGAATTTGCTCCATTTCTTTTGGTGATCATTGGTGTTGTTAGGTACCATTGAGTTGATATCATCTCATACCGACCCTATGCACAACATAAGGAAACGTTGCCTGATCCTGCACTGATCTCACAAACTTTACTACATTTGAGCCCATTACTGCAGCCACTGTGCCAATCCATCTCCTTGGGTTCTTCCTAGTCTTCTCTGACCTTCCACTTCAACAAACATGATATCCTTCTCCTGGGACTGGTCCCTCCTGATAATATGTCTGAAATATGAGAGACAAAGTCTAGCCATCCTGGCTTCCAAGGAGCATTCTGGCATTCTGGGGTCATTATTGGCATGTAAACAAAAAAAATGTTCTTTATCCTTCAAATGCAGTGCCAGCTTCCACTCCCTGCACATACAGGTTTAGTGCTAAAATAACTTGGGAGTTAGAGGACAAAGGGGTGGTAAGAGGACAAGGCACAGTGCTTTTATTATAGGTTTTGTAAAAAAGGAAAGATAACAATTTTTATTCAGAAGGTTAGCTCAAGGGAGCAAGACTCATTCTATTTTTTGTCCCTTCAGTACAAGCCTCAGTGATTAACAGGCTGTTCCATTTTCTTGCTTAGCAACACTTTGAGTATTAGCAAGCAACAAGAGTTTAGGGTATGGAAGGTATTTGTGCAAAACTCATGTCATAGCTATTGTTAGGTACTATTGAGATAGCATAGAATAGCAACCCTATGCACAATAGAATGAAACACTGCCCGGTACTGCACTAACTCACAATAGTCGCTATGTTTGAGTCCATTGTTGCTGCCACCGTGTCAATCCATCTTGTTGGCGGTGTTACTCTTTTTTTTTTTTTTTTTTACTGACCCTTCACTTTTCCATGCATGATGTCTTTCTGCAGGCACTGGTCCCTCCTGAAAATATGCCTAAACTATGAGAGATGAAGTCTCTTCATCTTTGGCTGTATCTCTTTCAAGACAGATTTGCTTCTTCTGGTAGTCAATGTAACTTTTACTATAATTCACCAACACCATAATTCATATGCATCAATTCTTCTAGGTTATTCTTATTCATCATTCAGCTTTCACATGCATATAATGTGATTGAAAAGACCAGAACTTGAATCAGGTGCACCTTAATCCTCAAACCTGACATCTTTTCTTCTGAATACTTTAAAGAGGTCTTTTGCAGCAGATTGTCTTAATGCAATTTATTTTATTGTATTTCTTGACTGCTGCTTCCATGGCTGTTGATTTTGGACCCAAATAAAATGAAGTCTTTGACAACTTCAAGCTTTTCTCCATTTATCATGATGTTATTTATTGGTCCAGTTGTGAGGATTTTTGTCTTCTTTACATTGAGGCACAATCCATACTGAAGGCTGTTGTCTTTAGTCTTCATCATTAAGTACTTCAAGTCATCTTTGCTTCCAGCAAGCAAGGTTGTATCATCTGCATATTGCAGGTTGTTAATGAGTTTTCCTCCAGTCCTGATGCCATGTTCTTCATATAATCCAGCATCTTGAAATATTTGCTCAGCATACAAACTGAATAATCATGGTGAAAGGATACAACCCTGGTGCACACCTTTCCTGATTTAAGACCATTCAGATATCTCCTTGTTTTATTTGATAACTACCTCTTCGTCTATGTACATGTTCCTCATGAACACTATTAAATATTCTGGGATAACCATTATTCTCAATGATATCCACAGCTTGTTATGACCTACACAATCAAATAAAATATAAGTAAACATTTTTATGGTATTCTCTGCTTTCAGTCAACATCCATCTACCATCAACAGTGATAGCCCTCATTTCACCTCCTCTTCTGAATCTGTCTTGAATTTCTGAAAGCTTCCTGTCTATGTATTGCTGCAACCATTTTTGGATTATCTTCAGCAGAATTTTACTTGCATGTGGTATTAATGATATCGTCCAATGGTTTCTGCATTCTGTTGCGGTCACCCTTCTTTGCAATTAACAGAAATATGGATCTGTTCCAATCATTTGACCAGGTAGCTACCTTGCAAATTTCTTGGCATAGACAAGAGAGTGCCTCCAGTTTTGCATCAGTTTTATTGAAACATTTCAATTTGCATTTCCATCAGTTCCTAGCGTCTTGTTTTTTGTCAGTGCCTTTAATGTAGCTTGGACATCTTTCAATGCCATCCATTCTTGATCATATATTACCTCTTGAAATAGTACAAGAGGTAACATACAGTAAAGTGACTATGTACATTCCTTTCATCTTCTCTTACTTTATGCATTGTTCAATATTTTGCCCCTTGCTGTTGTTGTTAAATGTTATTGAGTCAATTCTGATTCATAGCAACCCTTTATAGGGTTATGAGGAGGAGCTAGTGGGTGCCAAAATTGTGGTTTGCAGTTCAGTGGTGGTCTTACAGTGTCACATCAGGAATCCATAGAATCCTTCACAGGATTTTAATTCAAGTCCTGATTTTTTTCTTCAGTTCCCTCAGCTTGAGAAATTCTGAATATTTTATTCCCTTTTAGTTTTCTAACTCCCGTTCCTTGCAAAGTTCATTAAAATACTTGACTTTGCCTTCTTGAGCTGCCCTTTGAAATTTTCTGTTCAACATTTTTACTTTCTGATTTCTTCTATTGCTTTAGTTTCTTTACACTCCAGAACAAGTTTCAGAGTCTCTTCTGACATTCACTTTGATTTTTTCTTTCTTTTTTTCTTACTGACACTTTGCTTTCATATATGGTTTTCTTGATGTCAGCCCACAACTCTTCTGATATTCAGTCCTTACCGTCCAATGCATCACATCTGTTCTCTTTTTTTGCCTGGATACAGTGTACTTTATTGATGGTACATGCATGACAAGTCTGGACTCTCTAAGTCCCTTCCCTTCTCCAGGGGTATCTGGATGAAAACTGTGTTGAGGATGAGAGTTTCTCAGTGTGTTGGGGGATCGAGTTAGGGTAAGGACTCCCCATCAGTTGAGGGTCTTTCTCATCCTCTAGTGCTGTTTCGGGAGTCCTGGTGTGGCACTGTGGGTTAATACACCAGACTGCAAAGCCGTTTGAACTACAAGATCAGTGGTTAAAGCTCACCAGTTGCTCTTTGGAAACCCTACACAGGGTCACTATAGGTCGGAACCGACTCGACGGCACTTAACAACAACATCAAAGTGCTGTTTCTGGGGAGCCCATGGTACTTTCTCTCTTTTTGCTTTGAGGTCCACCACCCTGTTGCTGTAACAAAATTCATCATCATAACAGGAAATGAGTTTGACAAATTGGTTGTTGAGGGCAGTGCCAGCCCCAGCACCAAAGGTGTAAGAGTGGGAGTCACTGTTAAAGTCACAGGAAATGATGTGGTCTTCAGTGTAGACCTTTTAGGAGACTATCTGATGCCTGCTTCACCTTCTTCATGTCATGGTATTTGACAGTTTTCTCCAGATGGCAGGTCAGATCCATGACAGACACATTGTGGATGAGGACACAGAAGGCTGTGCCAGTCAGTTTCCCATTTAGCTTAAGGATGGCATTGCCCACAGCCTTGTCAGTGATGGTAGATGCGGGGATGATGTTCTGTAAAGCCCCATCACACCACTGTTTCCCAGAGGGGCCATCCACAACAGTCTTCTGGTGGTAGTGATAGCATGGGCTGTTATCATGAGTCTCTCCACAATGCCAAAGTTGTCATGGATGACCTTGGATGGGAGAGGGTTGGGGCAAACAGTTGTTGGTGCAGAAGGCATTGCTAACAGTCTTGAGGGAGTTGTCATATTTCTTGTGGTTCACAGCCATCACAAACATGGGGCATCAGCAGAAAGGGGCCCCAACCTTCTTCAAGGTTGTAAAGATAACAGTGTACTCTACAACATACTAAGCACCATCTTCACCCACTTGATGTTGGTGGGACCTTGCTCCTGGAAGATAGAGATGAGCTTCCCATTGAAAAAAAGCTTCCCGTACTCAGTGTTTGCAATGGCAAAGAACATGGAATCAAACTGGAACATGTAGACAATGTAGTTGAGGTCAATTTAGGGGTTGTTGATGACAACAACCTCCACTTTACCAAGTTAACAGCAAGTCTGGTGACCAGGTGCCCAGTACACCCAAATCTGTTTACTCCTACCTTCACTATTATGTGTCAGGGATGTGACTGGGACTGCAAGAGAAGATGTGGTTGACTGTTGAACAGGGAGGATCAGAGAGCTATCAAATCTATTTTTGAGATGGTCTCTAAATTCAGGTGGGATATATTTAAGGTCATATTTTGGCTCCGTGAAGTTGTTTTAATTTTCACCAACTTTAGGCTGAAAATTAACAATTGATGCTATTTTCACAGATGGACCCTGGCCTTGTTTTGGCTGATGATATAGCACTTCTCCATCATCTCTTACCACAGATGTAGTCAATCTGATTCTCGTGCATTCCATCCCATGAAATCCTCATATATAGTCACCTTTATGTCATTTAAAAAATGTATTTGCAATGAAGAAGTCATTGGTCTGGTTAAATTCTATCATGTGATCTCCAGCATTGTTTTTCTATCACCAGGGCCATATTTTTCCAACTATTGATCCTTCCTCTTTGTTTGCAACTTTCCCATTCCAATCACCAGTAATGATCAATGCATCTTGATTTCATGTTTGATCTATTTCAGACTGAAGAAGTTTGTAGAATTCTTCAATTTCATCACCATTAACTTTAATGGTTGGTGCATAAATTAGAATGATAGTGGTATTAATTGTTCTTCCTTGTTATTAAGTGTTATTGGTTCCGACTCATAGTGACTCTGTATAAGATATCCAAGGAGTGGCTAGTGGGTTTGAACCACCAACCTTGTTGTTATCCATTTAGTGCCTATCCTACATTGTCACACCAGGACTCCTCATAGGCTTCTGGATATTATTCTATCTTAGACACCATTGTACTTCAAGATAGATTTTTTTTTGTCTTTATGTAAATTTATTGACTTAAAATATTAAACAAGACAAGTCTACATGCATATTCCTATGAGACCTCTTTTCCGACTGACTTGTATCCATTATACAATCCTGCAAAGATATTTGGGAGAAAGATGAGGCTTCCTGCACCCATGAAGATTTGAAGCTTCAGAAACCCTGTAGGTTGTTATGAGTTGTAACAACAACAACAAAGACATTTAACAGCAAAAGCATCCTGCTCAATTATTTTTTTTAAGTTTTTGTTGTGCATTAAGTGATAATTTACGTGGGATAACATCTGTTTTGCATTCATCCTATCGTATTTTGTATCACTGCAATGATTACAATCCCCTCCATGCATCACAGTTTAACAACATTTGCATCTGTTCACTCTTTTTTTTTTTTTTTTTATGTACACAAAAGCACTCAGGAATATATAAGCATTTACACAACCAAAGGGCACATTCTGCAAACTTGCCTACTGATCAGCAGCACACAGCCTTTCTCTTTCCATGAGTTTAGAGTCCTCAGATGATGTGTCTCTCCAGGTCATCATCTTTGCCTCCATCTCTGGTGTTGCTGTTTCACTGGATAGGTCCCACATTCATGCTTTTCTCCCTTGATGGTGCTAAGGTCCTCTGTTCCTGGGATGTAAGATTAACTACTTCCCTCTTTTTTTTTTTTTTTTTTTAACAAAGCTTCTACCGTTACAGTTGTGACAATTGCAATTAGTCAGGATGACAATTACTCACTATTGAATCATAAGAATCTTAAACCCATCTCCTTTCACCAAATCTGTCTAGACAAGGTGAAAAATTATTCAGTGGGGATTCTACCTCTCCTCACACACTTTGAAACTAAACTCCCTCTTGAAAACTTGTAGCCATCCAGTTTGTGCCTATATAGCCTCCCCACCCCCACCCCCCGCACTTAGGTTGCCAATGTCTAAGTGACCCACCCCTATTAACACTGTGTACAGAGGGGAAATGTTTGATCCTTGATGTGAAGACTCTTTCCCTCTCAGTTGGTATTTTGAGCTACTACATCCATAAGTAAGGTGCTCTGATAACATAGTGGTTATGAATTGGGCTGTTAACCTCAAGGTCAGTAGTTCAAAACTACCAGCTATTCTGCAGGAGAAAGATGAGGCATTCTGATCCCTCGGAAACCCTGCACAGGGTCACATTTATGCCTCGGAAACTCTGCACAGCATCACTATGAGTCGGAAATGACTCCACAGCACACCACCACCACTGCATCCATAAGCATAGGTCAAGTTCAGCAAATTGTAGCAGTTTACATGTGTTTCATTTATAAAATTTCTTTATCTTCCTCTAGTCGAGTTCTCATCTTCCAGCCATTGAAGCTAGGTCAAATGGGAACGATCTGCAAGTTTAGGCATTCTTGTGCATCTCCTCTCACTTCATATCAATTTGATGTGTCACTCTCGGCTCTAGCCCTCCACGGCTATGTCCTTGTCCACGGGCTTAGAAGTCCCCAGGTCTCATCACACTTTGGACTAATCAGCTCTTCCTCTCTTCTCTCTCTCATCTCCAGGTTGAAAGGAGTTCAAGATAGATCTTGAAATGTTCTTTTTGGCAATGAATGTGGTGCCATTCATCTTCAATATGCTGTTTCCAGCATAGTAAACCATATAGTTGTTCAATTCAAAGTGACCAATACCAGTCCATTTCAGATCACTAATGCCTAGTATGTTGATCTGTTTTGCAATTCTATTTTATTTTCAATGACTTCCAATTTTCCTTGATTCATAGTTTTTACATTCCATGTTCTGTTTATTAATGGTTTTTGCAGCTGATTCCTCTAATTTTTAGTTGTGCCATATTAGCAAATGATGGACTCAGAAGTTTTGCTCCATCCATGCCATTAAGGTTAACTCTACTTTGAGGAAGCAGCTTTTCTCCAGTTGCATTTTGAGTGCCTTCCAAACTGAGGGGCTCATCTTCTATTTATAAGGTTTTCAGTGACGGAGAATTCAGAAATGGTCTGTCTTAGCCTGGAAATTCCACCGAAACCTGTTCTCCATGGTTGACTTTGTTGTTACTCCAAAACACTCATGGCATGGCTTCCACCATCACAACAACATACAAGCCATCACAGTATGACAATGTGGCAGATTGGCAAAATTCATAAAAATGGCTAGTAAGTTAATGTTTTATCTGAGGTTGAGTTAGTATAGTAAATCTTCAAGGAAACAGTCAATATTCATTCTAATCCTAATTTCATCACTGACTTGCTGGTTGACAATGCCCATGCTCTCTGTGGGCCTTAGTGTGCCTGTTGTTACAACCAATGGACTTGTGTCTGTGTGGCAGCAGTGGCATTATAGTATTTCCTCAGTGAACTACTGACTCAGGAACAAGTCTGTTTCAACCTTCAGACATATGGAACAGCTCTTATAATTTGACCTCATTTCCCTTAAACTATTTGTTTAGTTTTTTTTCCAACTCCCTAAATTTTCTTGAAGCAAAGCATGTTTGTTTTTTTTTTGAAACAATATAACCTGGAGAATTTTGGGATAGCTTCCACCTCTGGACCCTCCCACTACCAAAGACTTCATTTCATATGAACAAATAAATATGTTCTTCCTACTCCAAAGCTTGGACTAGGCCAACCATCATCTGTGGTGGCTGCAGAGTCCTTAGCCTCCTAGTGGAACTCAGAACATGGAAAGCCTTGAAGACTTCTCTCAGGTTTTCAAAGACTGCCACAATTTTAGAGTCAGATCTGAATCCTTTCTGTCAACCATTGTTTCTTCTTCCTAGGTTCTTCCTGGAGGAATGGCTTTTCCTGAAGGCCAGCAGTCAATCATTGACATAACAAAAAGTGTCACATGTAGACATTTCCTCTTGAGTGTGGCCAAGCAGCACAATCTTGATGTGTGACCACGATCTTGATGGAACCAGTGCCTTCTTATTGGGTATGTTTAAGTATGAGCTACCAAATACTAGATATACTGATGATCAGAGAGATCAAAAAGTGATAACTCCTACTTCTTGTTCAATAATTTGCCCAGAGAATCCTTCAATAATGGAAATTGAGGTCTGCTTCTTCAGTTCCCCCAGCTTGATAAATGCTGAGCATGTTCTTCTCTTTTGGTTGTCTAACTCCAGATCTTTGCACATTTCATTGTAATAATTGACTTTGTCTTCTCGAGCTGACCTTTGAAATTTTCTGTTCAGCTCTTGTACCTCCTCATTCCTTCCACTTGCTTTAGCATCTCTATGCTGGAGAGCAAATTTCAGTGTCTCTTCTGACATCCATTTTGATCTTTTCCTTCTTTTTTGTCTTTTTGCTTTCATCCTGTATGATGTTCTTGATGTCATCCCACAACTCTTCTGGTCTTCAGTCTTTAATGTCTAATGTAAAAACTCTATTCTTCAGATAATCTCTAAATTCAGGTGGAATGTATTCAAGGTCATATTTTGGTTCTTGTGGACTTGTTTTTGTTTTCTTCAGCTTCAGTCTGAATTTGCATATGAGCAATTGATGGTCTGCTCCACAATCTTCCCCGGCCTTGTTTTGACTGATGATATGAAGCTTTTCCATCATCTCTTTCCATAGATGTAGTGAATTTGATTTCTGTGTATTCCATCTAGTTAAGTCCATGCATATAGTCACCTCTTACACTGTTTAAAAATGGCATTTGAAATGAAGAAATCATTGGTTTTTCAGAATTCTGTCATGTGATTTCAAGCATCATTTCTAGCACCAAGGCCATCTTTTCCAACTTTTGATCCTTCCTCTTTGTTTCCAACCTTTGCATTCCAATCCCCAGTGATTAACAATATATCTTGATGGCATTTTTGATCAATTTCAGATTGAAGAAGTTTGTAGATTTCTTCTATTTCATCTTCACTGGCTTTAGTGGTTGGTGCATCAATTTGAATAATAGTAGTTTTAACTGATCTTACCTCTCTGGTAGCGTAGTGGTTACGAATTGGGCTGTGAACCGCAAGGTCAACAGTTCGAAACTACCAGCAGTTCCGCGGGAGAAAGGTGAGGCGTTCTGCTCCCATAAAGATTTACAGCCTCGGAAACCCTGTACAGGGTCGCTATGAGTCAGAACCGACTCCACGACACATAGCAACAACAACAACCTCTAGGCGTATAGATATTATCCTATCACAGACAGCATTGTACCTCATGACAGACCTTGACATGTTCTTTTTGACGATGAATGCAACACCATTTCTCTTCACTTTGTCATTCTTGGCATAGTGAACCATGTGGTTGTTAACTTCAAAATGGCCAATACCAGTCCATTTTATCTTACTAATGCCTAAAATATCAATGTTTATGTGCTCCATTTCTTTTTTGAAAATTTCCAATTTTCCTAGATTCATATTTCATACAGTCCATGTTCCAATTATAAATGGATGTTTACAGTTATTTCACTTAATTTTTAGTTTTGTCCCATTAGCAAATGAAGGTCCTGAGGACTTTACTCCATTTGTGTCATCAGGGTCAACTGCACTGTGAGCAGGTAGCTCTTCCCCAGATACATTTTGAGTGTCTTCCAACCTGAGGGGTCATTTTCTGGCACTATATCCAACAGTGTTTCTCCACTATTCATAAGGTTTTCAGTGACTAAATACTTGGAAGTAGTTTATCTCTCCTTCTTCCTAGTCTGTCTTCATCTGGAAGCTCAACTGAAACATTTCCACCCTGGGCGACCCTGATGGCATTTAAAATACTCATGGCATAGCTTCCAGAATCACAGCAATCACAAGCCACCACAGTACGACAAACTGACAGACGAGTGGTGGAAGAAATACACAGAGTCACTGTACCAAAAGGAAATGGTTGATGTTCAACAATTTCAAGAGGTAGCACATGATCAAGAGCCAATGATACTGAAGGAAGAAGTCCAAGGTGCATTGAAGGAATTGGCAAAGAACAAGGCACCAGGAATTGATGGAATACACATTGAATTTTTTCAAGAAAGTGAGGTGGCACTGGAGGCACTCACTCATCTCTGCCAAGAAATTTAGAAGACAACTATTTAGCCAACTGATTAGAAGAGATCTGTATTTGTGCCAATTCCAAAGAGAGGTGATGCAATGGATTGCGGAAATCATCTGACCATATCCTTGATATCCCATGCGAGTAAAATTTGACTAAAGGTAATGCAGAAATGGTGGAAGCATACATTGACAGAGAACTTCCAGAGGTTCAAGCCGGATTCAGAAGAGGACGTGGAACAAGGGATATCATTGCTGATGTCCAATTGATCTTGACTGAAAGCAGAGAATACCAGAAAGATGTTTACTTATATTTTATTGACTATACAAAGGTATTTGATTGTGTAGATCATAACAAACTATGGGTCTTTACCTGTGCTTTATTGACTATGCAAAGGCTTTCAATTATGTGGATTGTGACAAGCTACGGACAACATTGTGAAGTATGAGTATTTCAGAACACTTAATTGTGCTCATAAGGAACCTGTACATAGACTAAGAGGCAGTTGTTCAAACAGAACATGTGAACATTGAATGGTTTAAAATTAAGAAAGTTGTGTGACAAGGGTGTATTCTTCCACCATACTTATTCAACCTGTATGCTGAGCAAATAATATGAGAATCTGGGTTCTATGAAGAAAAACGTGGCATCAGGATTGGAGGAAGACTCATTAACAACCTGCGATATGTAAAGGATACAACCTTGCTTGTTGAAAGTGAAGAGAATTTAAAATACTTACTGATGAAGGTCAAACACCATAGCCTTCAGTATGGATTGCTTCTGAATATAAAGAAAACAAACATCCTCACCAAAGGACCAACAAACAACATTCTAATCAGTAGAGAAAAGATTGAAATAGTCATAGACTTCATTTTTCTTGGATCAATCATTAACACTCCTGGAAGCAGCAGCCAAGAAATGAAACAATGTATTTTATTAGGCAAATGTGTTGCATAAGACCTTTTAATAGTGTGTACAGCAATGATCTCAGCATGAGAATTAAGGTACACTTTACCCAAGCCATGGTATTTTCAATAACTTCATATGTATGTGAAAGTTGGACAGTGAATATGCAAGACCATAGAAGAACTGATGCATTTGAGTTATGATGTTGGAGGAAAATATTGAAAGTTGCCGAAAGAACAAACATATCTGTGTTGGAA
>NW_006408819.1:1181986-1183516 GCF_000296735.1 Chrysochloris asiatica
CTATCAGGTCAGTCCGGACTCATAGTGACCCTGTATAGGGTTTCCAAGAAGCAGCTGTTGAGCTTGAACCGATGACCTTGTAGTCCAGTGCTTTAACCTGTAGGGCAACACCAGGACTCCATATATTTCTGTATCTTCATATATATCTATATTTCTATATATCTTTATATCTATATATCTTTATCTATGTTGGAGCAGAACTGGGAAGTGTTTTTTTCTGTTGTGCATAGAATCTCTATGAGTTTGTAGCAACTCAATGACACATAATAACAGAACAACAAAATAAGTTCTTTAAAGTGTTAAAGAGCAAAAATGTCATTTTGATGACTAAGGTGTGCTGGACCCAATAGCCTCATGTGCATGTGAAAGTTGGATAATGAATAAGGAAGGCCATAGAAGAATTGACACATTTGAATCATGATGTTGGAGAATAATATTACAAGTGCCATGAACTGTCAGAAGAATAAACAAATCTGTGTTGGAAAAAGTACAGCCAGAATGCCCCCTTAGAAGTCAATATGGCAAAACTTCGTCTCTCGTCTTTTGGGCATGCTATCAGAATGGATAAGTCCCTCATGAATGACATGATGCTTGGTAAAGTAGAGGGTCAGTAAAAAAGAAGAAGACCCACAACAAGATGGATTGGCACATTGGCAGTAGAAATGAGCTCAGCATAACAACTGTGAGAATGGGGCAGGAACACATAGTGTTTTGTTCTATCTTGCATAGAGTTGCTAATAGTTGAAACTGACTCAATAGTACCTAACAACAACAGATATAAATTATGTGGCCATAATAATCCCAATGTTAAGATCCAGTTTTACATTACAGCAAAGCTGATTCTGGGAACAAATTTCATTATTTTCAAGGGATTGCTCTGCCATCCTTTCCATACCTAGGTCTTTTCTGTTTCTACATGATTCAAACTTAGTGTCCATGATCACTCTTTTAAGGCCCTGACTCAGTAAGGACCCACATCACTTACACATTTTAACAACCTTCATTATAGTCCATCTATCTGTCCACTTCCACCTCAGTACTTGTGTGTACTTTCTTTCCATACAAAATGCACAGCCTCCACTAGGGAGAAAACCCAAAGTCTCATCTAATTACTGTATTCACCCATTGTACTAAATCACTATGTGATACAATACTGAAGAATATTTCCTGTTTGTGAACTTACTTAGGGTTTAAACAATCAAGAAATTCAGCAAATCAGAGTTGTGGATTCTTTCTTTCTTTGGTAACAGGATTGTTGAAATATAATTCACACATCATATGTTTACTCATTTAAGATGTCCAAGTCAATTTGTTTTTAGTATGTTCCAAGAACTGTGCAATTATCGTCACAATCAAATTTAGAACATTTCCCTGGCATCAAACAGAAACAATGTTTTCTATGTAAGGATAATATTCATCCTTCCTTGTAGGCATATGGGTGTTATCCTTACATAGACAACATTGTTTCTGTTTTGGGCCAGGAAAATGTTCTAAATTTGATTGTGGTGATAATTGCACGGTTCTTTCAAC
>NW_006408819.1:1185991-1187067 GCF_000296735.1 Chrysochloris asiatica
TGACAACAACAACAACAACAATGTGATTACCAAACACATGTACCTCACCAGATGCAATACACAGAAATCAAATTGACTGCATCTGTGGAAAGAAAGGGTGAAGAAGCTCAGTATCATCAGCCAAAATAAGACCGGGCAGACCATGGAACAGACCATCAATTTTTCACATGCAAAATCAGGTCAAAGCTGAGCAAAATTCAAACAAGTCTTCAACAGTCAAAATACAATTTTGAATATATCGCACCTGAATTTAGAGACCATCTCAAAAACAAATTTAGTGCATTAGGAGCTAATGTTCAGAAGAATTGTGGGATAACATCCAGAACATCACACAGGATGAAAGCAGAGTCAGTAAAAACACAGGAAATAGGAAAGGTGGGGTTTTATTGCAGCTCCGGTGGAGGTGCAGTGAAGTTCGCTGTCAGCAATACCACAGAATACCAGGTAAAGCAGATAAGGGCAGAGCTCCAAAGCTCGGAACCACATAAGTGCGAGTATTTTAAAAGTTTATAGCTAGTGGAATTTGAAGCAGAAATAAATAATGTACTTTTGAATATGCTGGGCTCGGGGGCTCAGAGACCAAAACCTGTGCAAGACCAAACATCAAGACCAAGCAGAGGAGCAGACACACCACAGAAAAACACTGCGGGAACCTCGGAGCAAATGTGAACCATACACTTTGTTAGATTTGCTTTGTTCTAATTTTCTTTTCTTTTATTTTGTATGTATTCATTGCCTCCCCACACACTTTTTGCACACCTCCATTTTTGTGACTGGAGAGGTTGCCTGAGTGAGTGGACATCCCCCACCCTCACCACTGGTGGGTTCTTCTGCCAACATGCACACAAGATATTCTCAGCCCAAGAGTGAGCCCTGAACTGTTTTTTGTTTGTTTGTTTTATTTAAATATGGGAAAGAGAGTTTAAAAACAAAACAGGCCGAAAATTAAATTAAATGCTGAGGTACAGCATAACAACCAACAGTGGCATCTTGAAATCACACAGGCACCTTTGAAGGCAAGAAGCTGAAGAGAGGACATTAAAGTCATACTCATATTAGGCTACAGATTTTTTTTT
>NW_006408819.1:1206757-1207831 GCF_000296735.1 Chrysochloris asiatica
TCCAGGAAGATGTGATCAGGGTGTGGTCTTCCCTTTTTACTCTTCTTATTGTTTAACTCAGAGTAACTTTCACAGGTGTTGCCTGTTTCCCTGGTATATGGCAGCTGGTATTGGTTCTTGCCTGGGTTTTGGTATTTTATAAAGTGTGATTGCAGCTTGGCTATTTGGCAGTAGTTGCTGACTCTTTTCGTGTAATATAGGGAGACAAAGAGTCCTTCAATAGCAGAAGGGAGGCTATGTAACAGCAGTCAGGTAAAAAAAAACAAAACTAAATCAGAATCAAAAGCAATAATAAAAATGGGAGAAAGAGGAAAAAGAGAAAAAAAAAGAAGAAGAAAATAATGCAACACCAGCAAAAACAGGACTGAATACTGCAGTCTCTAATCACAAAAAACGGAGAGGGGGCGGAGCAGAAAAAGAGGAAGAAGAAAAAAAAATCTGTAGCTTAATATAAGTATGTCTTTAATGTCCTAATTCTCTTTCAGTCATTTCTGCCCTCCTCTCCTTGTTGTTAGGTATTATCGAGTCAATTCCAACTCGTAGTGACCCTGTATAGGGTTTCTGAGGAGCAGCTGGTGAGCTTGAACCACCAACCTTGCAGTTCAAAAGGCTTTGCAGTGTGGCGCCTTAACCCACAGTGCTATGCTGGGACTCCTCTCAAACCAGTGAAAAAAACGCAGACCAAATGGGATGCACATCCGCTTCTCAGCTTGGGCTGAGTGTGCAGGTTCCTGGCAGAAGAAACTACCAGTGGTGAGGGTGGGTCGTGGCCACTCGGCTAAGCCCCTACCTCTATTCACCCGAATGGAGGTGGGCAAACAGTGAGAGCACCAATTACCCGACACCAAAGAAAAAACATGTAATCAGAACCACGCAAAATTGGCAAAGTATATTGTGCACCTTTTTTTACCAAGGTTCCCGCGGCGTGTTTCCGTGGTGTCTCTGCGGCCCCTATTTCGTTCCACCACTTGGTCTCGCCCAGGATGTCGGCTCAGGCCTCCAAGTCCGGCCGGCAGATTCAAAAGTATGTGATTTTTTATTTCAGCTCCAAATTTCACAGGCTATAAGCCTTCA
>NW_006408819.1:1208341-1220931 GCF_000296735.1 Chrysochloris asiatica
TTCTTCTATTTCATCCTCACTTGCTTTAGTGGTTGGTGCGTACATTTGAATAATAGTGGTATTAACTGAGCTTCCCTGTACGCTCATGGATATTATTCTATCATAGACAGTATTATACCACATGACTGATCTGGATATGTTCTATTTGACAATGAATGCAACACCATTCCTCTTTAATTTATCATTCTCGACATAGTAAACCACATGGTTCAGATTCAAAATGGCCAATACCAGTCCATTTCAGCTCAGTAATGCCTAAGATATCGATGTTTATGCGTTGCGTTTCATTTTTGATAAGTTCTAATTTTCCCAGATTCATACTTCATACATTCCATGTTCTGATTTTCAATGGATGTTTACAGCTGTTTCTCTTCATTTTAAGTTGTGCCCCATCAGCAAATGAAGGTTTTGTAGACTTTTCTTCCAAGAGCTTTACTCCATTTGTGTTATCATGGTCAACTCTACTTCCAGAAGGCCACTCTTCCTCAGTCACATTGTGAGTTCCTTCCAACCTGAGAGCCTCATTTTCCGGTACTATATCTGACAGTTTTTCTCTCCTATTCATAAGGTTTTCAGTGACTAGTGATTCGGAAGTAGTTCATCACTCTTTCTTCCTAGTCTGTCTTTATCTGGAAGCTCATCTGAAGCCTGTCCACCATGGGTGACCCTGCTGGTTATTTAAAGTGCCAGGGGCATAGCTTTCAGAATCATAGCAAGACACAAGCCACCACAGTACAACAAACTGACAGACAAATGGTGGCCGTTTGGTTTTAAGTGGAGACTGTCACTTTACATTTCGAGGAGATCTGTGCGCATGTGTAGTAGAACCCTCCAGGGTGGGGGTTGGGTTTACAGTCACTCAGGCATCTCCTCTATCACCAGAATGGAGGTGTGCAGACAACAAGAGACCAGTGAAGAGATACCAAAAATGAATGTCCATACCTGTATCTCTGCAGTTCTGTCAGGCATTTGTGGCTGTTCTGATCCTTCCTCCACTTGGTCTCTCCCGAGATGGTGGTTCCGGGAATAGCTGAGCATCTTGAATTAGAAAGCAATCGATTTCTTGATTCTGCTACAAATTCCCCTATCTGTAAGCCTTCCAATATTCTAGTTATTCATTTATATGTGGTTCAGAGTTCTACTATCATTCCCTGAGCCTGTTTCACTCAGTATTCTCTGTTGTTGCTGACAGAGTTCCTTACTGCATGTCTACCCAATCTGCCATCTTGATTGTAACCTAAGCCATGGTATTTTCAATCTCCTCATATGCATGTGAAAGTTGGATGATGAATAAGGAAGACCGTAGTAGAGTTGATGCATATCAGTTATGGTATTGGAGAAAGGTATTACAAGTACTGAGGGCTTCCAGAGGAACAAACAAATATATTTTGTAATAAGTACAACCAGAATGCTCCTTAGAAACCAGGATGGTTAGACTTTGTCTAATACTTCAGACTTGTTATCTAGAGGGATCTGTCTTAGAAGAGAAATATCATGAGTTAGTGATACGAAGGTTAGTGAAATGAAGGTTAGTGAAAAAGAGGAAGACCCCTAACAAGATGGATTGGCACAGTGGCAGCAGCAAGAGACTCAAGTGTAAAAGCAATTGTGACAATGACACAGAACCAGGCAGTGTTTTGTTCTGTTATGCATTGGATTAATGTGAGTCAGAGTTGACTCTATGGCACCCAACAACACTAACATTTACACTGGACAAATTTGAAGCAAAAGATCTTTTTAAAGTGTTAAAAAGCAAAAAGGTCACTTTGAGGAGTAAGGTGTGCCTGACCCATGTCATGCTATTTTCAATTGCCTTGATACATATGAAAGTTGGACAATGAGTAAGAATTGATGCCTTTGACTTATGATGTTTGTGAAGAATATTAAATATACCATGGACTGCCATAAGAGCAAACAAATCTGTCTTGGAAGAAGTACAAGTAGAATACTTAGACTTAAGGATGGATAGACCTCATTTTTCGTTCTTTGGATATGTTATCAGGAGGGACCAGTCCTTGGAAAAGAACATCATGTTGGTAAAGGGTCATCAAAAAAGAGAAAGACCCTCTATTAGATATATTGACACAGTTGATGCAACAATAGACTCCAACATAGCAACAACTGTGAGGATGACTCAGGACCAGGCAGTGTTTCATCCTGTTGTACATAGTGTCTGATCCAGAAATTCTATTTGTTAGGTATACTCAACATAAATATGTGCATGTACTCACCAATATATATGTACAATACTTTCCCTAGCAGTTTTATTCAAATAACCAAAATATTGGAAGCTACACAAATGTCTGTAGTGGTTACGAATCGGGCTGCGAACCTTAAGGACAGCAGTTCGAAACTACCAGCTGCTCCGCAGGAGAAAGATGAGGCGTTCTGCTCCTGTAAAGATTTACAGCCTCAGAAACCCTGTACAGGGTTGCTATGGGTCGGAACCGACTCAACGGCACTTAACCACAACCACACAAATGTCTAATAAAATAATAGATTTTTAATTTAGTATATTTATAAGATAGAACACACAGAAATAAGAAATGTCTGCTGATAAGCACAGCAACATGGTTATGCCAGCAATAAAAAGGTTAGCAATAAAAGCCAGACACAAAAGAGTACATACTGTACAATTCCATTTATATTAAGATAAAAAAAACACACGTCTTCAATGGCAATAGAAATCATTATCTTTTGCTGTTTGTCAGGGGATGTATAATGGTTGGAAGACCAAATAAGAGGTGCTCTGGGAAGTTGATCATGGTCAGTTTCTAACGTGGGTGCTTGCTACAAAGTTGTGTTAATTTCATACATTTTCTATATGCATGTGATTCTTAAATATTTCTTTTTAAAAAAGAACACTTGTTAGTAACCCCAGAGTTAGGAGAACAGATGGTGGTATGTGGTAGTTGTTAACTACTGTGGTGTCTGTTCCAACTCATAGTGACCCTGCATGGGGTTTCCAAGGCTGCAAATCTTTATGGGAGCAGAAAGCCTCATCTTTCTCCCATGGAACAGCTGGTAGTTTTGAACTTCCGACCTTGAGGTTAGCAACCTGATTCAAAACCAGTATGCTACCAGAGCTCCATAGATTGTGGTATGGATGAACCAAATTTCATCATGACTTGATCATTGAAGTTGGGTAGTAGGTACCCAGGAGTTCATCCTACTGTTCTTTGCACATTTTATTCAATTACAAACTTTCATAATATTTTGGTCATTTTTTATTATGATAAAAATAATTTAATAAAACATTTAATCAAATCCTTTTTTATATGCACGCAATTTAGTGAGATTAATTACATTCTTCATGTTGTGCAACCATCACCACTATCTATTTCCAAAGATTATTCATCATCCCTAGCAGAAGCAATAACTCCCCATTTTCCCCTCCTTCTCACACCTGGTAGTAGTATTCAGGTGCCATCGAGTCAGTACTGATTCATAGTGACCGTGTGCACAACAGAACAAAATACTGCCTGGTCCTGGGCCAATCTCACAATCAGTGCTAGGCCTGAGCCCATCATTGCCGTCACTGTGTCAATTCATCCCCTTGGGGGTCTTACTCTTTTTCTCCGACCCTCCACTTTACCAAACAACAAACATGATAGCCTTCTCCTCTGACAATATTCTGGTGCTCTTCATCATGTTTCAATATTCACAATTCTGGTGCAGACAGTGTTCCACTGCCATTCATAAAATTTTCAGTGACTAAATATCCGGAAGTAGTCTGTCTCTCTTTCTTAATAGTCTGTCTTCGTCTGGAAACTCATCTGAAACCTGTCACTGTAGGTGATCCTTCTGACATTCAAAATACCCATGGCATAGTTTCCAGAATCACAGCAACACACAAGCCACTACAATACAACAAACTGACAGACAAGTGGTGACTTGTCTTTCACCTGGTTGTCACTAATAAACTTCAGTCTCTATGCACTTATCTAATCTGAATATTTCATATAAGTGAGGTCATGCAATATTTATTCATTTGTGTCTGACTTCATTTAGTATGTTTTCAAGGTTCATCCATAGTATAGCATGTATAAGAACTTTATTAATTTGTATGGGTTAGTAATATTCCTTTATCTGTATATACCACATTTTCTTTATCCATTTGTCTGCTGTATAGACACTTGGATTGTTTCCACTCTGGCTACTGTGAACAGTGCTGCAATAAGCTGCTTTCAAGTGGAATTGTTGGATGATGTTCTAATTCTATCCATAAGGCTTTCACACTCATTTTTATTTTCAAAAGTTGATAGTCAGGCCCTTCTTTCTAGTCAGTCTTAGTCTAGAAACTTGGCTGAAATCTGTCCACTATGGGTGACCCTGCAGATATTTGAAATACTGATGGCATTTCTTCTAGCATCACAGCAGCACACAAGCTATGACAGTGCCACAAATTGACCAATGAGTTGTATCCTTTCAGCATACTTGCTCAATCTGCATACTGAGCAAATTATCCGAAAAGCAGACCTATATGAAAAATGAAGCGTCAGGATTGGAGAAAGACTCATAAACAACCTTTGATTCACAGATGACTCAATCTTGCTTGCTGAAAGTTAAGAGGACTGGAGGAATATTAAATATACCATGGACTGCCAGAAACTGAACTAAATCTGTCTTGCATGAAGTGTAGCCATAATGCTCCTTATAAAGAGGATATTGAGACTTCATCTTATGTACTTTGGACATGTTATCAGAAGCGACCAATCTCTGTATAAGGACATAATGCTTCTCAGTGAGAAGGACAAACACCCTCAATGAGATGGATTGATATATAGGTTGTACCAGTAGGCTCAAGCATGTTGTTGTTGTTGTTGTTAAGTGCCATCGAGTCGGGTCCGACCCATAGCGACCCTGTACAGGGTTTCCGAGGGTGTAAATCTTTACGGGAGTAGAAAGCCTCATCTTTCTCCCGCGGAGCGGCTGGTAGTTTCGAACCGCTGACCTTAAGGTTCGCAGCCCGATTCGTAACCACTACGCTCAAGCATAGCAATGATTATGTAGGATTGAGCAATGTTTCTTTTTGCTGTACATGACTCACTAATGAATCAGAACTGACTCAACAGCAACACCTAACAACAACAATGGTGATTCTATATTTATTTTTTTTGAGGAAGTGGCAAACTTTTTTTCACAGCAGCTGCACCATTTGATAATCCTAGCAAACATATTTTAACACAAAACTTGGTAGAATGATAGGACATTTGCTTCATAGTCATAAACACAGATCTTAACCCTGTTTCTCTGTCTCTTTGCTTGATTGAGGGTCCATGTTTCCCTCGACCATTCTAATGGTGACTACAAAGAAATAATCTGAAAACAATAGGTTTGGATTTTAAGGAAACTCCTTTAGTCTAATCTTTACTATTGTCCTATCTTTCTTTGATTGGCTAAAAAAGTACTAATGGACCTTTTAAAATCACAATCTTCTTTCTAGCCATTAGAATTAAGTGGTTGCTTCCCAAAATTAGAAGTGTGGGTTTCATTTTTGGATTGTGTCTTATTTCTTTCTATCTCAGCTTGCACAAAGGGAAATTCTTGTCTGAAATTTGGCATCAGTTGCCATGGCGTCAGGTCTGACTCATGGTGATTTTATGTGTGTCAGAGTAGAACTTCATAAGGTTTTCTATGGCTGGTTGTTAGGATTTAGAATACCAGACCTTTATTCTGAGGCGTCTCTGGACTTGAATCTCCAAAGGTTTGGTTAACACCAGAGTATGTTAACTATTTGCACCACCCATGGACTCCTTCAGCTTCAACTGGCTGCTAGAAATCCTTGGGGTTCCTGGTCTTGAAGATGTATCTGATGTGTATGACTGCCTTCATATAACATCTTCCACCTGTGTGTTGGTGTCTGTTCTGCGTTTCTTATAACTCAGAAGATATTTGGTTTAGGATTCATCCTATTCTAGTATGACCACTTTATCAACAGAACAAGAGAAAAATATTTTTTTCCAAACAATAACCTATCCTCAGGTATAGGGGTCAGGACTTCAATACTTATATTGTGGGAACACAATTCAATCCGTGGTAAAACCCATGCCCCAACGTTAATGCACCGTATTTAGGTGGCCATAGGGCTCAGTACTTCAGTCAGCATTCACAAACTTTAGTTTATCTAAAGTAATATGAAATGTATATACTACATTCCAACTCAAAGCAAAAGAGAAATTGAAACATAAAAATGGGAGTACGCAAGCAGCAGAATCACTGACAATCATGAGAAGTTACGATTGACAGATTGACAGGAAAGGAAGGGAAAGAAGAAACACTATAAAAAAGAGAGACACCAATTCAAAAAGTGCATCCGTTTTAGGAATAAAGTTACTACATGTAAGCAGCCAAGGAGAAAGTTGTTGTCATGGACAAACACAGGAAGTGGGATTCACAGCAAAAACCAGGAGTCATTAGGAAGATGTTATATATGTCTGGTGTGCTTTGTTTTGCTGATGTGGAAAAATACATCATACCTGGTATATGCATTTCCCTCATAAAAAAACAAACACCAAACCCACTGCCAGCGTGACACTTCCAACTCGATGTAGGGTTTCTGAGGAGTTCTGGTGTTGCACTGTGGGATAAGCACTGGATTGCTAGCTGCAACATTGGTGGTTCAAACCCATCAGCCACTCCTTGGAAACCCTATAAAGGGTCACTATGGGTTGGAACTGACTTGATGACACTTAACAACAACAACTGCATTCAGCTGGCTGATTCATTGAAGAAAGAGACTTCCTGCTCTTGTAAGATGTTGTTGTTGTTGTTAAGTTCCATTGAGTTGGTTCCAACTCATAGAGACCCTGTTTCCTTGTGGTTCAAACTGACCCTATAGTCCAGCACATTAGCCAACAGGGCCACACCAGAAGTATTCCTTATTTCATTCATAATTTGGGTTTAAATAGCTGTTTTCAAAAGCCTTGATGCTAAAGTAGTGAACGTCATGCAAATTTTTTACTCCCAAGCTGGCAAACAAGATTAAGAAATATAGTTGTTCCCAGTGCAGTTCTCCTGCTCTGAGTATATCACTGAATTGCCTCATGCTATTTTGAGGCAAGGAACCAGAACTTCCATTGTTTTCCTTAATATCGTGTCACCTCCAGTGCATCCCTGAATGGAGACTTGCTTTTAGGATTTTCTTCATTGCTTCCCACAATGATCATCTGGAGAACTGCCCACATTTTTGTCTAATGTGCCTTGTGACCCTTCACTGGGGTGTTTTGTCAGTCAACCAAATTACAGTCATTCCTCTGTGACCTACTGGGCAAGAGAGCAGGCCATTGAAGGGATGGAGAAATGTGCCTGAATTAATTTCTTTCTATAACACTCCAACAACACCCATGCCAAGGACCTGAAATCCAGCTAGTTTAGGCCCTGGAAAGGGTCCAAGATCCAAGCAGAGAGACCTAGGGTGGGTCCAGTGAATCAGCAATCTAAGAATGCAGCCAGTATTCAGAACCATAAGCTCCAGTTCCTAGAGTCAAGATTCAAAATGCAAGCCAGACTTTAGAAAGAGCACAGAAAGAAGGGGGCTGAAGTAGATGTGGGAGTATAGCTGGGAAAGAGACAGGCAACATCTTATCAAGAGCTCAGGCAATTTCTAAAGGCAAGTGGGATAATCTGGTTCCAATTAACAGAAGCCTGTTAGACCAACTGCAAGCAGTTTACTCCTTCATCCTCTTAAGTTCCATGAACCCAACCACTGCTCACTTATTTTCTTGTTCTTCATAAGTTTCTAGCAGGACCTCAGTCATTCCCATAACTTTGACCACCACCTCCATGCAGCTGACTTGCTAGCTGAAGAACAGCGTGAAATACATGGCATTTGACACATCTCACTTGCATGGAAACTGTTCACTTCCTTGGTGAATTTACCTCCCAATGTGTTGGAACAACATTTTGTGTGTATGTGTGTGTGTAGATTAGAGCTTCCATTCATGGAGCCTCTGACTAAGCTCAACACAGCTGGTTGTTATAATCGATTGCCAGCTGGGCCCAGTAGCCATTATGAGCAGGACAATTGATTTTCCATGGCTTTGAGAAAATCAATGTCTTTCATTAAATAGACTACATTTGACCAAAGCATCAGGGAAAAAGTTCTCCGTCTGGGAATGCCAACATGAAATCCTGTGTTTTCCCCCTTAACCAATAACAAATCAAATAAATGTGGCTGATGAGGGCAAGGAGAACACAGATTCCTAAAGTTTGGCTATGTAGCTCCATCTCCACCTGACAGCCAGCCTGCTCCCAGGCATTGCTGAAGCATCTGTTCATTCCCTTGGAAACTTTGAAAGTCAGGGATGTTTTAGGACTAGGATGAAAAATGGAGGTTCTTCAAGATTACTCAAACTCAGGACTCTTGTTCTCTGAACAAGCTGGCAAAGTATTCGGGTGGCTTGGTGCACAATCCTGTAGCTCTGAGGGATGAGTCATCTGCTTTAACCACCACTGGAAATAAACGAAAACGGCCTGGCAGTCTCTCGTATATTAATAGCTTTGCCATTTTACCTTTCTCCTGCTCCCTTTATTCCACATTAGAATTAGAGATGGCAAAAGTGGTTCTATGCTAATTGCCTTCGTTTTTCAAGCTGTCCAAAATGTTCAGGAGGAGCCTAGGATATACCTTGCACCCTGGCCCGATGGACAGTCCACACAGTTATTCTCCTGAAGTCATTCTTAGATACATTAACGACTTTATCTTCCTTATAGCAGACTGGAAATCATCAGAATTTCCCCCCTCTTGTTTGTGTTTTGCGTATCTTATTGCATAATAATAGAAGCTGCGTGAAAGCAGAGACTTAGTCTGGTTTGTCACTGTATTCCAAGCACCCAGAATAGCACCATTAGAAAGGGTACAGGAGACTGAAAGTATCTCTCTCCACAAAAAGTAGAATACAAAAAGCGGACACAGGTTAGTACTGGGGAAAAATCCTCATGAAGGTGGGAAGCCAGGCACATTGTGAAATACTGTCCCTTGTCCCACCCACAGCTTTAGAAAGGGCTACTGTTCCATCCCTCATTATATCATTAAGTTTAAAGTAGTAAAGGAAGGGAAGGTTGGAGATTGTAAGTGGAATGATTCCTCCTCCAATTAGTGTCTCCATTTTGCAACTAAAATGGGACATTTATGCTGCATGTTCCATGAGAGAGTCACTTTGACTCCCTATTTTACTTCTGTCTGTGAAGCAGTCAGTTACTTGATTGATAAGACTGGGCAAAGAAAACACAGCTCTTGGTTTCTTCAGTTTTCTGGTGTGTCTATTCCTGAGGCGGGGTGGGTGGGGTGGCTAAATTTCATTTGAGGCAGGAGTTAGTGGTGGGCTGGCATTTCTGAAAGTCCATTTGGCTACAGATCTCACCATCTTCACTTCTAAGGAACATTCTGGTAGGACTTCTTCCACGACAGATTTGTCCATTCTTCTGGATCCATGGGATGATTAATATTCTTCACCAACATCCAAATTTGAAGGCATCAATTCTTCTTCGGTCATCTGTAATCATTGTCCAGCTTTCACATGCATATGAGACAACTGAAAATGCCATGGGTTGGGTCAGGTGTACATTAGTCCTCAGACTGTTATATTTCTTCTTGAACACTATAAAGAGGTCTTGTGCAGCAGATTTACCTGATGCAATACATTATTGATTTCTTGACTGTTGCTTCCATGAATGTTGATTATGGAATCAAGAAAATTGAAATCCTTGGAAGCTTTCATATCATCTCCATTTATCATGATGTTGTTTATTGTGAGAGTTTTTGTTTTTAGATTGAGATGTAATCCATATTGAAGGCTTTGATCTTCATCATTAAGTGCTTCAAGTTCACTTTACTTTTAGAAAGCAAGGTTGTGATGGGAGAACAATTAGGCAGGTTTGCATGGGCTAAGTGGGACAGAGGTAAATAATGATGTATGCACAACCTTGGAACAACAGGGATCTGGGATACAGGGATTGAGGCATGGTTGGAATGGGGAAAGGGGAGAAAATAATGTTAAGATGCTTGGCTGTCTTTTTAATCTTGATTTTCCTTGCATTATATTATAAAATAGACACTGGAGGGGGAGATAAATGAATAGCCAGAAATATCACCATACAAAGCTTGTAAGTCCATCTTCTGACTATAACGGATTGGAATACCTAAAATGAGGCTACAAAGTGCCCAGTGAAGGCTTCCTGCGGAGCCTCTGCATTACATAAGACCATAGGTGGAATCCTGAGCCACATCCAGAATCTTCAGGGGTGGGACATTTCCACTTGAAAGGACAAGCAGACCAACCTGGAGCGGCTAGAAGAACAGAAGATACTTCTTGAAAGAAAGACCTACAGGAAAAATACAAAACAATAGATGCAGACTGACTGTTACTACAAGAACAAGCAAGTTGCTTGCCCAGGAGACATCAAGGCAAGTGGTCAGGTCCCCTCAGAGCAAACCCCCTTCCAAGACTAAGACTCAATGGGAATACATGCTCTGATTGGTGACCACGTTTATCACCCATAAGGGGAAGTGAGGTAAAAACAGCAATGAAGTGGTGTTCAATAGACTTCTGTGAACCCGGGTGAAGACCTGGTTGTCCAGCAGTGTTGAGAGACCTGGGGACTCTTTGGCCCAGAGGCAGTGACATAGCCACAGAGGACTAGAGTGGAGAGTGAAGCACCCAGCTGATAAGAGAGGGCATATGCATAAGAACACCCACACTTGCCGATAATACCCACTTGACCTGGCTTCAATGACTAGATGATCAGAGCTCAACTAGAAGAAGAAAGAAGAGGAAAAAAAGAGTAATCTGATAAAATTTGATGAACTTGACCTACACCTATGGATGAAGTAGCTCAAAAGAGGGAACAAATCTTTACAGCAAGGATCATTCCTATCCCCTCCACACTTGGAGAGGACAGGGATGGGCAACTTGGACATTGGCTACCCAAAATGGGGGGAGGGGCTACAAAGGCAAGAAGTGACTTGCTTACAAGCTTTCAAGAGGGAACCTAGATCCAGAGGGTGTGGAGGAAGGTAGAATCTCCACTGAGTAGTATCCAATCTGTCTTGGCGGGACTGATGAAATGCGGATAGGTCTCTTGTGATACAATATTGAATAATTGTTATCAGGACCCATTGTGAGGGTTGGAAATGTAAAGGTAGACGTTTTGTAGCAAGGAGGGGAGTGATTAACTTTTCAGTCTAGGAGCAGAGGTCCCTGCTACCTTCAAGGGAGAAAAGCAGAGAGTGGGACCCTACCCAGAGAAGCAGTGATGCCTGAGATGGAGACAGAGACGATGACGTGGAGAGAGGAAGCAACTGCGGACTTTAGACACAGAGAGGGAGAGGGGCTGTGTGCTGACGACCGGGGTACAGGCTTGTAGTGTGTACCCTTTGTTTGGGTGATGATGCATGGAGGGGATTGTAACCATGGCAATGAAACGATATACGATAGGATGAATGTAAAACTAATGTTCTCCTATGTAAACTATCACATAATTCACAATAAAACATTAATAAAAAAAGAAAACAAGCTTGTGCCATTTACATATCACAGGTTGCTAATGAGCCTTCCTCTTATCCTGATGCCACATTCTTCATCAGATGGTCCAGTTCCTCATATTATTTGCTTAGCATATGAAGATTGAATGTGTATGGTTGTGGTGGAGTGAATTATTTAATTGATTCTTCTAAACAGTCTTATAATTCCTACAAAATGACTGGGTTGTTGTTAAGTGCTGTCGAGTTGGTTCTGAATCACAACAAATTGTATGAAGTTTTCAAGGAGCAGCTGGTGGGCTTGAACCACTGAGCTTGTGGTTGACAGTCCAGTGCTTATCCTGTGTTGTTGTTGTTGCTGTTATCGTTAAGTGTTTTCAACTCAGTTCTGACCCTGTATTGGGTTCTCACCTGGTATTGTGTTTCCAAGGAGCAACTGGTGGATTCAAACTGTCAAAGTTGTGGTTCACAGTCCAGTGCTGATCCTATAGCACCACATCAGGAGTCCTGGGTAAGTGTGCAGTGTTTGTGGCCCTCCAAGGAGATCGGATTGCTTGCTAATAATGCAAATAAGGCACTTGACATCTGTGTGATGTGGGGCAATGCAAATAGGGTGCATGGAACCCAAATTTCGGGACTGGTCATGTTTTCCATCCGTTAGGCTTAAAATAAGCCATCTCAGAAGTGGAAAAATGGTATATCACTATCATCAAGAAAGAAAAGCCAGGAGTGAATTGCATCCTTTGGACCCTGAGATCCTTGATTGAATATCCTCAAAGACCCAGAAGTTTGTGGCACCAGAGGTGGCAGCAGAACCAGGAGCATGAGACAGAGTTGTGGGCTTCCTGGACAGGGAGCAAGAAAGTTGGATGTCTTTGGGACGCTGGTGGAGTGGGTTACCTCCATTCACTTAGTGTATGTATGTGAGGGAATGAAGTTTGCCTACCCATAGAGCTAGAGCTGAACAGCCTACAGAGCTGGGACAGGCTTACAGATATAGTGGGTGCCTAATTAGTAGAGCTGTGGGAGAAAGATGAGGCTTTCTACTCCCATAAAGATTTACACCCTCGGAAACCCTGTACAGGGTCGCTATGGGTCGGACCCGACT
>NW_006408819.1:1222364-1223358 GCF_000296735.1 Chrysochloris asiatica
CCAAAGGGCACATTCTGCAAGTCTGCATTCTGGCTGCCAGTTCTCAGTCTCTCTCTTTCCATGAATCTTGACTCCTCAGCTGCTCCCTCTATCCATGTCCCCATCTCCACCTCCATTTCTGGTGTCGCTGCTTATCTGGATAAAGTCCTGCATTCCACTAGTACTCCTCTCTCTTGATGGTCCTAGGGTCCTCTGTTTCTGGACTGTAAGATTAACTACTCCCTCGTTTTTTGCTATAAAACTTCTACTTTTACAATTGTGACAGTTACAATCAGCCATGATAAAAAATAACTAACTATTGAATCATAACGATTTTATCCCTATCTCTTTTTACCAAATCCATCTAGACAAGAAGAAAATTATTCAGTGGGGACTATATCTTCCTCCACACACTCTTTGTTGTTGTTGTTGTTGTTTTAAGTTTTTATTGTGAATTGAGGGATAATTTATATGGGAGAACACCACCTTTACATTCATCCTATCGTATTTCATTTCATTGCAATGATTACAATCCCCTCTATGCATCATCATTTAAGAGCATTTGCTTTCATTACCTCTGTGTTGTTGTTGTTGTTGTTTTGTTTTTTATGTACACCGAAGCAATCAGGAATATATAACCATTCAAACAACCAAAGGGCATACCTACGACTCCTGGCTGCCAGCATACAGCCCCTCTCCCTCCTAGAGTCTACAGTTCCCAGCTGCTCCATCTCTCTATGTCATCGTCTCTGCCTCCATCTCTGGCATCACTGCTTCTCTGGATATAGTCCCACACTCCACTCTTCTTCCATGATGGTCCCAGGGTCCTCAGCTCCTGGACTACAAGATCAACTACTCCTCTCTTTTTGTTACAAAATGTCTACCTTTACATTTGCAACAATCGCAATCAGTCCTGATACAAATTGTTGTTGTTGTTGTCAGGTGCCATCGAGTCGGAACCAACTCATAGCGACCCCATGCACAGCAGAACGAAACAATGTTCGATCCTGGGCCA
>NW_006408819.1:1225128-1232068 GCF_000296735.1 Chrysochloris asiatica
TCGGACATTGTTTCGTTCTGCTGTGCATGGGGTCACTATGAGTCGGTTCTGACTCGATGGCACCTGACAACAACAACAACAAAATGTCCTCCAGGCTCATCCATATTATGTGGTGACTTACACCTTCCTTGTTATTCTTCAAGGTAGCATAACATTCCATTGTGTTGATGTAGGAACGTTTGTGGACCCATTCTTCGATCGATGGGAATGTAGGCTTTCTCCATCTTTTTGCTATTGTAAATAGTGCTTCTGTGAACTTTCCTAACTTTAAACCATTCAGTGTTCCCCTGTTCTGTTAGAACAATTGCATCTTGATCTATGTACAGGTTTCTCATGAATACTCATACTTAGCAATGATGTCTAAGCCCAAAATGATGGATGTCAGAAGAGACTCTGAAACTTGCTCTCCAGCATAGAGTTGCTAAAGCAAATGATAGAAATGAGGAGGTACAATAGCTGACCAGAAAATTTCAAAGGTCAGCTCAAGAAGACAAAGTCAAATATTAAAAATAAATGTGCAAAGATCTGGAGTAAGAGAACCAAAAGGGAAGAATGCTAAGCATTTCTCAAGCTGGAGGAACTGAATAAAAATTTCAAGACTCGACTTTTGTTATTAAAGGATTCTTTGGGCAAATTATTGAATGATGAAGAAAGAATCAAAAGAAGATGGAAGGAATACAGAGTTACTGTACCAAAAGGAAATGGTTGGTGTTCAACCATTTCAAAAGGTAGCATATGATGAAGGAAGAAGCCCAGGCTGCATTGAAGGAATTGGTAAAGAACAAGGCTCCAGGAATTTATAGAATAAAAATTGAAATATTTCAAGAAAGTGAGGCATCACTGGAGGTACTCACTCATCTATGCCAAGAAATTTGGAAGAAAACTGTCTGGCCAACTGATTGGAAGAGATCCTTATTTGTGCCCATACCAAAAAGAGGTGACCCAACAGAATATGGAAATCATTGGACAACATCTTTGATATCCCATGTAAGTAAAGTTTTACTAATGGTAATACAGAAACAGCTGCAAATATGTATTGACAGAGAGCTTCCAGAGGTTCAAACTGGATTTAGAAGAGAATGTGGAAAGAGGGATATCATTGCTGATGTCCAATGGATCTTGGCTGAAAGCAGAGAATACCAGAAATTAGAGAATACCTGTGTTTGTTTACTATGCAAAAACTTTTGATTGTGTTGATCATGACAAGCTATGGAACTCATTGCAACGTGTGAATATTCAGGAACACTTAATTGTGCTCATGAGGCAGTTGTTTGAACAGAATATAGGAACACTGAAAGGTTTAAAATTAAGAAAGGTGTGTGACGGGGTTGTATTCCTTCACCATACATATTCATTAAACCCATATGCTGAGCAAATAATCTGAGAAGCTGGGTTATATGAAGAAAAATGTGGCATCAGGATGGGAAGAAGACTCACTAACAACCTGCTATATGCAGATGATACAGCCATGCCTGTTGAAAGTGAAGAGGACTTAAAATACTTACTGATGAAGATCAAAGACCACAGCCTTCAGTAAGGATTCCATCTCAATGTAAAGAAAACATAAATTCTCACCATTGAACCAATAAACAACATTCTTTTCAACAGAGAAAAGGTCGAAGTTGTCAAGGACTACATTCTTCTTGGATTAAACATCAATACTCATGGAAGCAGCAGTCAAGAAATTAAAAAATATATTGCATTTAGCAAACCTGCTTCACAAGACCTTTTTAAAGTGTTGAAGAGCAAATATGTATGCTTAAGGACTAAGGTACACTTGACCCAAGCCATGGTATTTTCAATAACCTCATACGCATGTGAAATCTGGACAGTGAATAAGGACGATCATAGAATAATTGATGCATTTGAGTTATGGTGTTGGAGGAGACTTTTGAAAGTACCATCAGCTGCCAAAAGAACAAATAGATCTGTGTTGGAGGAAGTACAGCTGGAGTGCTCCCTGTAGGCCAGGATGACCAAACTTCATCTCTCATACTTCAGACATATTGTCAGGAGGGACCAGTGACTGGAGAAAGAAATCATGTTTGGTAAGGTGGAGGATCCCAGAAAAAAAAGGAAGACCCCCAGCAAGATGGATTGGAAAAGTGCCTGCATAATTGTGCTCAAGTGTGACAACAATTGTGAGGTTAGCCCAGGACCAGGCATTGTTTCATTCTGTTGTGCATAGGGTCACTATGAGTTGGTACTGATTCAATGGCCCTTAACAACAACAAGCTTCTGTTCTGAAGTCCTGTTTTGCTCAGTAAGATAAACACTGGATCACAAAGTCCGTTTGAACTGCAAGGTTTGTGGTTCCAACCCACCAGCCATTCCTTGGAAACTCTACACAAGGTCTCTGTGAGTCAGAACCAACTTGAAGACACTTAACAACAACAATAACAAAGCTTCCATCATGGAACACTGGTGTGCTATAGCATAAGCACTGGGCTATTAACCACAAGGTTGGCAATTTGAATCTGCCATCTAATCCATGGAAAAAAAGATCAGTCTTTTTGCTCCCATATAGATTTATAGCATCTATTTCCAGTTTGGGAGGTGGAAGAAGCAGAGTTGATAAGACAGACTCCTTGGGGGCTGTATGGAAAAACCAGAGAACGTGCTTTCGTGGAGCAGCTCCAGAACTCTGGATCTAGTATAAAGTGCAGGGTGTCAGTTTCCCACACCCACCAGTGGAAAAATCACTGTATAAAGGAAAATATTGTGATTTTTTTGGATCAATTGGGACTTGGGACTGTCCCTGTGGCCACTCCACGCTGGCTGAGTTCAGAGGGTGGGTCCACAGCCATAATGACACAGTTATATGGCACCAAAACCCACAGAGCAACATTTGAAAAAGGAAGTGTGGGGGATTCCACACATTTGTTCCTCCTCTTCCTTGTTACTCCCTCTCTGTCCAGCCTGGACAGACACCTTCAGTCGGATGGGCACACCCCCAAAAAAGGCCAAGTGATGAGCCCCCAGTTTCCCCACAGCACATCTAGGAGGAGCTCCACTGGTCCCACAGGCTGCTCCTTTGATGGCTGCTTTTCATAAGTCTGACTCTGGGATCCAGCCCTAAATTTGACCTGGGTGGGACCCTTCATTCCTGCCTACCCAGAAAGAAAAAGCAGGTCTGGCCATACAGACAAACCAGATGAACACTGTAAAACCCCAACATAAAAGGCAAGAGTCAACACCAACTACCACACACAAGGACACAGGTATTTTAAGAATTACGTTGTGCACATGCTGATACCTAACTGACCTTCAAATATAAAAATAGTAGACAATCTTTCTCCCATCAATTTATCAATATCTATCTGTGAACCTCCACAGTGGAGACTAGAGGAGGTGCCTGAGTGAGTGCTGGAGGTCTCTACTGCGCATGCACACTGACCTGTGCAGCAAAGGCTACTGGTCAGTTGCTACAGTTTTATTTTTGTTTTTGAGTGGTGGTTTTTGTCTCTGCTTTTACTTTGTTTCAGTTTTTGGTCCTTTTGATTACACTTTTTTCCTGGGGGTGGGAGCTTCTCTCCCTCCCTACATTACCCAAGAAGAGATAGCAATCGTGGCCATATAGAAAACCTAAAAACATATCCCATAATGTCCCACCATTGGGACAGGAGTCAATACCAGCTGCTAGGCATTACACATGAAAAGGGAAGCCTATCTCCAGATCACATCCACCAGGAGATATTAAGTTTAACAACACAACAACATACACTTGTTTAATCATTGAAAATGTACCTAACTACTGAAAATGTCCCCCAAAAAATCAACAGAAGAACTCAGCACATGTCCAAAACCAGAACATAGTAACTGTGAACAAATGAGCTTGAAGCAGACATAGACTTTCTGCAAGAAGCAGAGCAGGATTTGGATTTGACTGAGAAGGATTTCAGAAGAATGATATGGAGACAAATTCAAAATTTTCACAGAGGAGTTGAGGAAAATAAGGAAGACATTAAGAAAGTGCTACAGGAGCAATCAAATAAGATAGATATAGCACTGAAAACAATTTAAAACTTGCAAAAAGAGGTCCAGATGATTAATAATAAAATATCAGAAAAATACACTGAAAGGGCAAAGGAGTAGAACAGATCTCTCAAGACAGCTAACAACATAGAGGAGCAAGCAGAAAAATGGATAAAATAATCCAAAGAGAGTATAAGATTCTTGCTGGATAACATAAAGAGGAATAACTTAAGAATTATTGGCATTCCAGAACAGGAAAAATCACAGAAGTCCCAGAGAAGATAGCTGACGTGAGGGGAGATGCACAAGAACACCCATACTTGCAGATAGTACCCACTTGTCCTTGCTTCGATGGCTGGATTATCAGAACTCGACTAGAAGAAGAAATAAGAGGGAAAAAATATATAATCTGCTACAATTTGATGAACTTGACCTATACTTATGGATGTAGTAGCTCAAAAGAGGGAACAAATCTTTATAGCGAGGATCATTCTCAACCCCTTGGTACACAAGGTAGACAGAGATGGGCAACTTAGACATTGGCTACCCAAAATAGGGGGCTACAAAGGCAATAAATGACTGGCTTACAAGCTTTCAAGAGGGAGCCTAGTTCTAGAGGGTACGGGGAAGGTAGAATCACTACTGAGTAATTTCCAATCTGTTGGGACAGGGCTGATGAAAGGAGATGGGGATAAGAATCTTGTGGCACAATAGTGAATAGTTGCTATCTGGGCTGACTGTGAGGGTTGGAAATGTAAAAGTAGATATTTTGTAACAAAAGGAGGGGAGGGGTTGATTTTGCAGTCCAGGAGGTCCCTGGGACCATCAAGTAAGAAAAGTGGAGTGTGGGACCCTACCCAGAAAAGCAGTGAAGCCAGAAATGGAGGCAGAGATGATGATGACATGGAGAGATTGAGCAGCTGGGGACTCTGGACTCAGGGAGGGATGGGGGCTGTGTGCTGATGGCTGTGGGGCAGGCTTATGGGGCATACCTTTTGGTTGTTTGCTGATGCATGGAGGGGATTGTATTCATTGCAATTCATAGGATAGGATGAATGTAAAGCTGGTGTTCTCCCATGTAAACTATCACATAATTCACAATAAAAACTTTAAAAAAAAAAAAAGAAAGAAAGAAAACGATTTATAGCGTCAAGAACCCAACACAGGATTACTATGAGTCAGAAATGACTCAATAACAACTAACAGCAACAACAGAAGTTTCCATCATTCTTGGTAAAGTAGAGGGTCAATGAAAGAGGAAGACAAGTAATGAAATGGATTGACACAGTGGCTGCAACAATGGGTTCAAGCATAGCAATAATGTGCATGTGGTGCAGTCACTACTCATAGAAGACACTTTTGAGACCTCATCATTTTCAGCTGTGGTCCAGTAACATCTGTCATGAATGTTAAGTTAGATCCCTTCTTGAAACTCTTCCTCTTTCTCCCCTTACCACACATGTTTTGGAGAGGAGCTGTGTGCTAACGACCGGGAGACAAGCTTGAAGAGTATACCCTTTGGTTGGTTGATGATGCATGGATGGTATTATAACCATGGCAATGAAACGATATATGATAGGATGAATGCAAAGCTAATGTTCTCCCATGTAAACTATCACATAATTATCAATAAAACATAAAAAAAAAGATGTACAGCCTCAGAAACCCTAGAGAGCCGTTCTACTCTGCTCTACAGGGTTGCTATGAGCAGAAATAAACTCAGTGGCAGTGTGCCCAGCACAGCACTGAATTCTTTTCATGGTTTGCCCTATTGAATACTAACAAATACCATGAGAGGTGGGCAGCTTTATAACTGTTACCTTTCATTCAAGGAAAATAGTGCTCAGGGTACTTCAAGTAGCCTACTCATGGTCATTTAGCTAATATCTAGTGAGGAGCTGGAATTCAAACCTGGACCTGTCTTCAGCAGAGCCCATAGGCCTCATCACTATCCTATGCAAGTTCTGCCTTCAAAGTCAGTCTTTGTGTTTCGAAGTCTAGGCATCCCCTGCTTGCCCCTTCTCCTACTGCAGCACTCTGCTTAGCCCTGTAGAATTTTCTTTCTCCAGCTTGCCTCCTGCATTGTTCCAGCAGCTTGGTCTTGCTGTAAGCCCAGGTGCTTGGCAAGCTAAGAGAGTCTTGCACTTGTCTGGGTTGTTTATTTTATTTTATTTTATTTTGGCCTAATGGTAAAAACATTATGTGTGTGAATTAGAGCTAAGGTCATATTAGGACAAGAACAGAGAGCCATTATGACCCATGACTATGGTTTTACTCTAAATCACATAAAGTATGTGGTGGTTTGATGCTGATAATTAAATATAATTCACTAGTGATAAGGGTGCTGCTGATTATTGTTCTGATCAATGGATAATTTACATGGAATTTGGTTTGTTATGAAAATATGAACTTTATTAATATTTAAGGTCAATTTGTTAGGACTATCTTGACAATTTTGTTTACCTCTCTCTTGAATAGCATATTAGACAACCATATCTAAGACACACAGTTAAGGACAGGGAGGTGCTTACACACAAATGCACACACATGCACAACTAGACAATCAATGTGAGCTTTCTTGAAACATGAGAAAGTGAGATGAAAAGACAATGGGGTGCTCTCATTACTTTGACTACAAACTCCTACTCCTGACATCCTTGTTTGTTGTGATATGTTGGTCACCACTAGCAATTCTCTTTCTTCTGACTGCCCATCACGCTATCTAATAAACAATCACTCTTATCAAGTACATGTTCCAATTTCAATGGATATTTACAGTTGTTTCTCTTCATTTTAAGTTGTTGCCCATCAGCAAATGCAGGATCTGTGCGCTTTTCTCCCCCGAACTTAACTGTATTCATGTCATTATGGTCAACCCTACTTTGAGGAGGCATTTTTTCCCCCAGTCACATTCTGAGTGCCTTCCCACCTTCCAGTCCTGTGTCTGACAATGTTTCTCTGCTAT
>NW_006408819.1:1233443-1237586 GCF_000296735.1 Chrysochloris asiatica
AGAAAAAGAGGAAGACCTCTAACGAGATGGATTGGCCAGGTGGCATCATTGATGGACTCAAGTGTGGCAGTGGTAGTGAGGTTGGCCCAGGATCGGATATTGTTTTGTTCTGCTGTGCATGGGGTCACTATGAGTCGATTCCGACTCGATGGCACCTGACAACAACAACAACTTATCAAGTAGACATCCCCAATGTTACTCCTTCAATATGTCTATGCTTGCCTTATTCAAATCCATGCACTCAAACACACCTGTAGTATTTCTTTTGTGGGGGAAAAAAAGAGTCTCCAACTACTCCTTGACTCTCTTGCATACCTCCTGGCAGAGGAATCTTCTTGAAGCACAGTTCTGAGAGGTAGTGTCCTTGGTCAAACTCTCCTAGCATCAATCATCCAAGCCTTCTACTTCAGCTTTATCTTCCACAATTCTTCACACAAATGCTCCTGGCAAACTCCTTCCTGTTATCTTATCTGTCAAGCACCATATAGTCTGGCTTTAACCCCTTGGCTGATTTTTTGCTTGGAATACTCACTGCTGTGAGACCCAACTCTTGCTCCACTCAATGCCAAGCAGTTTCCTCCTACCTGCCTACTGCTTCTAGGATTGCCCATCCTATAGGGGCCTATCTTCCCTGCAACTTCTGGAATCAATTTATGTAATTACTGTTGTTGCTGTTATTGTTAAGTGCTGTTGAGTCAGTTCCAACTCATAGCAACCCTGTATAGGGTTTCCAAACAGCAGCTGGTGGGTTTGAACCACCAACTTTGTGGTATTAGGTTGTTGTTAAGTGCCATTGAGTAGGTTCCGACTCATAGTGACCCTGTACAGGGTTGCCGAGGCTGTAAATCTTTACGGGAGCAGAAAGCCTCATCTTTCTCCCACGGAGCAGCTGGTAGTTGCGGTTCACAGCCTAAGCCTATAGGGGCCTATTTTCCCTGCAACTTCTTGAATCAATATATGTAATTGCTGTTGTTGCTGTTATTGTTAAGTGCTATTGCGTCAGTTCCAACTCATAGCAACACTGCATAAGGGTTCCAAAGAGCAGCTGGTGTGTTTGAACCACCAACTTTGTGGTATTAGGTAATGTTCCATATATTCATACTTGCTAAGAGAAGTTCCCTATCCTCTCTTGAATCACATATGTAAGAGCACAGGCAATGTCTGAGAGTTTGCTCTATCTTCCCCCCAGCACCAAGTATGGGTCCTGGTACAAAGGAGACTCTAGGAAAACTTGGTGTTGGTAGGTACTATCAAATCGATTCTGACGCATAGCTACCCTAAGTACAACAGAACGAAACACCACCCTGCTGGCACCATCCTAACAATTGCTGCTGTGCTTGAGCCCATTGTGGCTGCCATTGTGATATATATCTTGTTGTGGGTCTCTCTGTATTTCACTGACCCTCCACTTTACCAAGCATGATGTCCTTCTCCAGTGGCAGGTCCTTCTTTATAATATACCCAAAGTATGAAAGACAAAGTCTGGCCATCTTGTCTTCTAAGGAGCATTCTGGTTGCACTTCTTCCAACACAGATTTGTTTGTTCTTCTATCAGTCAATGATACCTTTAATATTATTCTCCAACACCATAACTTAGACTTGGAGAACTGAAAAAACATAATAATGCCTTGTTTTTTCTAAGGCTCTAGAATTTCCTCAAGTGTTGGCAGCCATTTCATGGATACAGTTTACATTGAAAACAGCAATGCGTAATTCATATCAATCCTACCAAGAGAGATGCTTGAGGTCCTTGGAGCCATAACTGGAACCATATGACTCTCTTTAAATGCCTGTAATTTGGGCCCATGCTTTGCAAGTGGTGATTAATGATGAGAACAGTGGGATCCAAGTCAATCAGATACAACCGCCTTTCCTGCAGTTCCCATATCTGCTGTGTCATGGCCAGATTAAGACCTTTGGGGGCCTTGTAGTTGTTGTTAGGTTACAGGAAGTCTGTTCCAACTCATAGCAATCCTGCCTGGTCCTTCACCATCGTCTCATTTGTGTTACGTTTGAGCCCATTACTGCTGCCACTGTGTCAATCCATCTGGTTTAGGGTCTTTCCCTTTTTCAATGACTCTTCATTTTAGCAAATATGATGTCTTTCTCCAGGGACTGGTCTTTCCTAACAACATGTCCAAAGTATGAGAGATACTGGTTTCTAAGGAGCATTCTGCCTGTAGTTCTTCCAACATAGATTTGTTTGTTCTTGTGGCAGTCCATGGTACTTATAATATTCTTCTCCAACCCAATAATTCACATGCATCAATTATTCTATGGTCTGCCATTTTCACTGTCCAACTCTCATATGCTTATGAGTAAACTGAAAATACCATGACTTGGGTCAGGCACACCTTAGTGCTCCAACTGACATCTTTGCTCTTGAACACTTTAAAGAGGTCTTGTGCAGCAGACTTGTCCAACGCAATACATCATTTGATTTCTTAATGGCTACTTCCATAAGTATTGACAGTGAATTCAAGTAAATTAAATCCTTGACAACTTCAATCTTTTCTCCATTTATCATGATGTTACTCATTGGTCCAGTTGTGCAGAGTTTTTTTTTTCTTCACATTGAGTTGTAATACATACTGAAGGCTGTATTCTTTGATTTTTATGAGCAAGTGCTTCAACTCCTTTTTTCTTTCAGCAAGCATCATCTGAATTACCACTGGTTGTTAATGAGCCTTCTTTCAACACTTCTTCCTATACCCCAACTTTTCCAATTATTTGCTCAACATATAGACTAAGTAAGTATGATATCTGGTAGCGTAGTGGTTACGAATCAGGCTGCAAACCTTAAGGTCAGCGGTTCGAAACTACCAGCCGCTCTGCGGAAGAAAGATGAGGCTTTCTACTCCCGTAAGGATTTACACCCTCGGAAACCCTGTACAGGGTCGCTATGGGTCGGAACCGACTTGACAGCACTTAACAACAAGTATGATGTCAGGACACAACCATGAAGTATTTCCTCATTCTGTTTGCACAATTGTCTCTTGTTCTATGTACAAATTCTTCAGGAGCACAAATAAATTTTCTGGAGTCGTCATTTTTCACAATGCAATATTATCCATAGTTTGTTATGATCCACATAATGGAATGCCTTATACACATTCAATAAAACACAAGTAAACATTATTATGGTATTTTTAGCTTTCAGAAAATATACATCTGCCATCAGCAAAGATATTCCTACTTTCACATCCTTTTCTGATTCTGGCTTGATGTTCTGGCAGCTAACTCTGGTAGCATAGTGGTTACAAATCGGGCTGCCAGCCGCAAGGTCAGCAGTTCGAAACTACCAGCTGTTCCTCTGGAGAAAGATGAGGTTTTCTGCTCCTGTAAAGATTTACAGCCTCGGAAACCCTATACAGGGTCACTATGAGTCGAAACCGACTCCACGGCACATCACAACAACAACAACTGTTGATGCACTGCTGCAACCTTTTTTGAATTATTTCCAGCAAAATTTTGCTTGCATGTTATGTTAATGATACAGATAGATAATTTCCCCACTCTGTTGGGTCACCTCTCTTTGGAATGGGCATAAATATCATCTCTTCCAGTTAGTTGGCCTGGTAGCTATCTCCCGAATTTAGGCATAGACTAGTGAGTGCTTCCAGTGCTGCATCACTTTGTTGAAACATTGCAATTTGTCTTCCATCAATTTCTGGAGGCTTGTTTTTAACAATGCAGCTTGAACTTGTTCCTTTTTATATCACTGGTTGTTGTTCATATGCTACTTCCTATAAAGCTGAATGTCAACCAATTCTTTTTGTTATGGTGACTGTGTATTCCTTTCATCTTCTTTTGATGCTTCCTGCCTCGTTCAACATTTTTGTCAAATAATATTTCAATAATGAAAGTCAAGGCTTTAATGTTTTTTGTTAGTTCTTTCATCTTGAGAAATACTGTGTGTGTTCTCCCAATTTAGTTTGAATAGAAAATTTCAAAGCATATCTCATTAAGACAATATAGTAAGTACTATAATGAAAGATACAAAGACTTGGAGTTACAAAGAAAAAAAAAAGGGAAAAATATGCTTAGGAAAGGGTTGTTGCCGTTGTTAGGTGCCATCCAGTCAATACCGACACATAACGACCTTATGCACAGCAGAACGAAACACTGCCTGATCCTGGGCCA
>NW_006408819.1:1238016-1240488 GCF_000296735.1 Chrysochloris asiatica
TTTCAACAAACTGCTGTGTCACTGGAGGCATTCATTCATCTATACCAAGAAATTTGGAAGAGATCTGTATTTGTGCCCATTCCAAAGAGAGGTGATGCAATGGAACGCAGAAATTATGGGACAATATCATTGATATCCCATGTAAGTAAGGTTTTGCTAAAGATAATACAGAAATGGCTGCAGCCATACATTGAAAAAGAACTTCCAGATGTTCAAATCAGATTTAGAAGAGGATGTGGAGCAAGAGATAAGATGAATCTTGTCTGAAAGCAGAGAATACTAGAAAGATGTTTACCTTTGCTTTACTGACTAAATATAGACTTTTGATTGTGTGGATCATGACAAAATATGGACAACTTTACAAAGTATGAGTATTCCAGAACACTTAATTGTGCTCATGAAGAACCTGTACATAAAAGAGGCAATTGTTTGAACAGAACAAGGGAACATGGAATGATTTAAAATTAGGAAAGGTGTGTGTTAGGGTTGTATTCTTTCACCATACATATTCAACCTGTATGCTTATCAAATAATTCGAGAAGCTGGATTATATGAAGAAAAACATGACATGCAACCTGAGATATGCAGATGATACAACCTTGCTTGCTGAAAGCAAAGAGGACTTAAAATATTCACTGATGAAGATCAAAGACCACATCTTAATATATGGGTTGCATCTCAATGTAAATAAAACCAAAATCCTCATCACCGGACCAATAAACAGCATCCATATCAATGGCGAAAGATCAAAGTTGTCAAAGACTTTATTTTGTTCATATCAGCCAAGAAATCAAAATACATATTGCATTAGACAAATCTGCTGCATAAGACTTATTTAAAGTGTTGAAAAGCAAAGATGTCAGTTTGTGGACTAAGGTGTGCCTGATCCAAGTCATGGTATTTTCAATAACCTCATATGCATGCGAAAATTGGATAGAGAATAAGGAAGACCATAGAAGAATTGATGCAGTTAAGTTATGGTGTTGGAAGACAACGTTAAAAGTACAATGGACTACCAAAAGAACAAACAGATCTGTGTTGAATGAAGTACAGCCAGAGTGTTCATTGGAAGCCAAGATGGCCAAATTTCATCTTTCAAACTTTGGACATATTATCAGGAGGGACCAGTCACTGAAGAAGGATATCATGTTTGGTAAAGTTTAAGGTTGGAGAAAAAGAGGAAGATCTCCAATGAGATGGATTGCCATAGTGGCAGCAGTGATGGGCTCAGGCATTGTTATGATTGTGAGTTTGGTCCAGGACCAGACAGTTTCATTTTGTTGTGAATAGTCATGTAAAAATGGCGTTTTTGTGCGTCTTTGTAAAGATAAATATTTAAGACATCATGATGAACCTGTACTAAATTCTTGAATGCCTTCATGCATTGTTCATCAGTTATATGCACATTAATTAATAAGGAAAATCGACTTGATAGAACATCATATAATTTTGTCCTTCTTTTCATGCAAGATTCAAGTGTGTCAATGATGCAGTATGTGGTTATATTCAATGATCTCTGGCATTCAGTGATACTTATGAAACACTTTCATAATTCACTTGTTTCTCACTAACACTTTTTAGATAGTGAACTGATTGATAGTCATTATCTGGCAGTATTTGTTTGCTTGTGTTTTCAAAATATTCTCTTAAATTATATAAATGCCCTGTTGATAATTGGTAGATGCTGATGTGGTGCTACAGGGTAAGCACTGGATTGAAAACCACACGTTTGGTGGTTAAAACCTACCAGCTGCTGCTCCTTGGAAACTCTAGACAGAATCTATATGCATTGAAACCATGGACTACCAGAAGAACAAACAAATATCTGTTGGAAGAAGTACAGCCAGAATGCTCCTTAGAATCCAGGATGGCAAGATTTTGTCTCTTGTACCTCAGACATGTTATCAGGAGGGACCAGTTCCTGGAGAGAGATATCATATTTGGTGAAAAAGAGGAAGACCCCGCCCCCCCAAGGAGATAGAATGACCCCAGTGGTGGCAGCAATGGGCTAAAGCTTAACAATTTTGAAGATGGCACAAGATTTGGCAGTGCTTCATTCTGTTGTGCAGAGGGTCACTTTGGGTTGGAACTGACTTGTTGACAAAACAACAACAACAAATGTGAAAAAATACTTGATAGGTTTTCCATCTTATTTTAAGATCCATATCTTAAAATAATATTTAGCTTATTTGTATTAGAAAGATCATTAATGGAATCTACAGACAAATTGAAGTATTGATCTATACTTATTCCCTGGGTAATAAGATGGCAGATTGGATAGACATGCAGTGAAGAGCTCCGTCAGCAACAACACAGAATACTGAACCAAGTGGCTCAGGGGATGGTGCTAGAACTCTGAACAACATATAAAGGAATATTTAGAAGCTTGGAAGGCTTACAGCTAGGGGAATTTGCAGCAGAATCAAGAAATCCAGTGCTTTCTAATTCAAGAGGCTCAGCTGCTCCAGGAGC
>NW_006408819.1:1241838-1250412 GCF_000296735.1 Chrysochloris asiatica
TGAGAGATCATCTGAAGAACAGATTTGATACATTAAACACTAAAGACTGAAGACCAGAAGAGTTGTGGGATGACATCAAGAACATCATACATGAAGAAAACAAAAAGTCATTGAGAAGACAGGAAAGAAGGAAAAGGTCAAAATGGATGTCAGAAGAGACATTGAAATTTGCTCACCAGTGTAGACATGCTAAAGCAAATGGAAGAAATGAGGAGGTCCAAGAGCTGAACAGAGAATGTCAAAGATCAACTAGAGAAGATAAAGTCAAATATTACAACAAAATGTGCAAAGATCTGGAATCTGAAAAACAAAAAGGAAGAACATGCTCAGCATTTCTCATGCTGGGAGAAATGAAGAAAAAATTGAAGCCTTGACTTTTGTTATTGAAAGATTCTCTGGGCAAATTATTGAATGATGCAGGAAGCATCAAGAGAAGATGGAAGGAATACACAGAGTCACTGTACCAAAAGGAAATGGTTAATGTCCAGCCATTTCAAGAGGTAGCATATGATCAAGAGCCAATGATACTGAAGAAGGAAGTCCAAGATGCATTGAAGGAATTGGTCAAGAACAAGGCACCAGGAATTAATGGAATAAAAATTGAAATCTTTAAAAAAAATGAGACGACACAGGAGGCACTCACTCATCTCTGCCAAGAAATTTGGAAGACAACTCTCTGGTCGACTGGAAGAGATCCATATTTGTGCCCATTCCAAAGAAAGGTGACCCAAGGGAATGCGGAAATCATCGGACAATCTCTTTGATATCCATGAGAGTAAAGTTTTGCTAAAGGTAATACAAAAATGGCTACAATCATACATTCACATAGAACTTCTAGAGCTTCAAGCCAGATTCAGGAGAGGCCGTGGAACGAGGGATATCATTGCTGATGTCCAATGGATCTTGACTGAAAGCAGAATATATCAGAAAGATGTTTACCTGTGCTTTATTGACTACGCAAAGGCTTAAGATTTTGTGGATCATGACAGACTATGGACAACATTGTCAAGTATGAGTATTCCTGAAAACTTAATTGTGCTCATGAGGAATCTGTACCTAGACCAAGAAGCAGTTGTTCGAACAGAACATGGGAACACTGAATGTTTTAAAATTAAGAAAGGTGTATGACAAGGTTGTATTCTGTCACCATACTTATTCAACCTGTATGCTGAGCAAATAATCTGAGAAGCTGGGTTCTATGAAGAAAAATGTGGCATCAGGATTGGAGGAAGACTCATTAACAACCTGCAATATGCAGATGATACAACCTTGCTTTCTGAAAGTGAAGAGGACTTAAAACATTTACTGATGAAGATGAAAGAGCATAGCCTTTGGTATGGATTACATCTATCCCAATGTAAAGAAAACAAAAATCCTCACCACTGGACCAATAAACAACATTCTTATCAATGGAGAAAAGATTGAAGTTGTCAAGGGCTTCATTCATCTTGGATCAATTATCATCATTCAGGAGAGCAGCAGTCAAGAAATCAGAAGATGTATTGCATTAGGCAATTCTGCTGCACAAGACCTTTTTAAAGTTTTGAAGAGCAAAGATGTCAGCACACTAAGGTGCACCTGACCCAAGCCATGGTATTTTCAATTGCCTCATATGCATGTGAAAGTTGGACGGTGAATAACAAAGACAGTAGAAGAATTGATGTTTTTGAGTTATGGTGTTGGTGGAGAATACTGAAAGTGCCATGGTCTGCCAAAAGAACCAATACATCTGTTTTGGAAGAAGTTCAGCTAGAGTGCTCCTTAGAGGCCAAGATGGCCAAACTTTGTCTTTCATACTTTGGACATATTGTCAGGAGGTACCAGTCACTGGAGAAGCATATCATGTTTGGTAATGTGGAGGGCCAAAGAAAAAGAGTAATACCCCCAATGAGATGGATTGGCCAAGTGGACTTATCAATGGACTCAAATGTGGCAACAGTAGTGAGGTTGACCCAGGATCAGGCAGTATTTCGTTCTGCTGTGCATAAGGTCGCTATGGGTCGGTACCGACTCAATGACACCTAACAACAACAACTTATTCCCTTGAAAATAGTTGATGGTACTTTATCATTTTAATTTTATTAATTATTAACGCATTGATTTAGACACATATGATAGGTTGTTGCCCTTTCCCTAAAGGAGTTTTGGTGGTTCCGTGGTTAAGTGCTTGACTGCTAACAAAAGTTTAGCAGTTTGAACCCAGCCTCTCCAAGATGGAAAGATGTGTCAGTCTGCTTCTCTAGAGATTTACAATCTTGGAAATCCTCTGTGCTGTTCTACTTTATCCTATATGGTTACTATGAGTTATAATCCTCTTGAAGACAGTATGTGAGCCCTTTCTGTGCTATCATAATTTGAAAAGTGACCTACTGCACATGGTTCAAATTGAACAATAAGTTAAAGTAAATCCCCAAATTTCCATTTGTTGGGTTCCAAATACTTCATTTCTTCCTTGAGAAGACAATCTATATTGAGCAATTATATGAATGACAGCAACAGTGAGTTACAAAACAACTTTCCAGTACTGATGTTCTACTATTATTTTGTGTTTCCAATTCATGAGTTAAGCCAAAACCATGTCTTTGGGTTAAGTATGGCAACAATTCAAGTTGCACCAATCATTAAATCAATCTGTAGCAAATCGAAAATTAAATGTCTTAAGACAGGATACTATAGTTTGCAATGAAAACAATACAAGCCATATACAGAGCTGACTGATAGAGAATACACTAGTTACTCCCTCACAATTTTCACCATTATCTTGGTAGCTTAGAAATATATTTAGGCTACAGGACCATGTTTTTCACCACTCAGAATTTTTCAACATGGAGTCTACTGTGATACTGACAATCACTTGGTACTCTTTATACAATAATTGGTGATGTCTAAGTGCCTTGGAGTCTGTTCTGACTTATAGCAACCCTATATAGGGTTTCTGAGGCTGTAAATCTTTACGGAAGCAGAAAAGCTCATCTTTTCATATGGAGCGACCAGTATATTTGAACAGCTGAACTTGTGGTTAGCAGTGCAACTCATAACCTACTATGTTACTAGTGCTCAGAGGAAAATTACTCCACAAAGCAAGATCTGTATTTCTGGTTTTTGTGGGCTCTGCAGATGTGACAATTTTAGATTCTAAAATAGTTTTAGTGTTGATATCATTAGTTTATTATTATTATTATTATTGTTTTACTACAGCAAGGAATGCATGCAGAATTGGGGCAAGTTCTGTAATATTGTATTGCTATTAGTATTATCAAAAAGTCCTGGTAGTGTAGTTGATTATGAGCTGTGAGCTGGGCGGCTAACTGCAAGGTAGAATCTACCAATTGCTCTGTGGGAGAAAGATGAAGATTTTTGCTCCTGTAAAGAATTACAGCCTTGAAAAAACTATAAAGGGTCACTATGAGTTGGAACTGACTTAGTGGAACACAACTGCCACCACCCTTAACAATATCAGCACTGAAGGTACAATGATTTGCACCCATTCAATATGAACACTCAATGGAAGACGTTTCATCTGATTCATTAATTACATTTCAAAGAGAAACTTACAAATTGGGATTTACAAATTCTCTTTTTATATTCTGTGAGCTTTCCTTTTTTATTTTGTGCTCCATTTAGTTATAATTTTATTTTACCTGGATAAAAAATTATGTCATTCTTTAAATTTGGTTGTACTGTATCAAATAAATTTGAATAAATGAATACAAACACAATTTTTAAACAAGTAAATTTATTTTTAAAAATACAATCAAATTTGAGCATCAATACAAAAATTTATATCTGAAACTTATTAAGTAAAAAAGTTTATTTGGAACATGTAATTTTGTTCTTCAGGTCAGAGATAGTGAAAAGAAATAGTACTTACAAGTCAGTTAGAAAAAAATTTTCAATCGTTGGTTGTGAGTTTATCCACATGTGTTTTTTTGTCATGAAATACTTTAACATTGGAAGTGGAGACTGAATTCCATAAATGGAGTCCATTTGTATAGTCCTCTTTTACGTTGCTTAAAAAAAGTTTACAATGAAGAAGTCATTGGTCTTGAATATTTCTATCATGTGATCTCCAGCCTCACTTCTATCATCAAGGCCATATTTCTCAACTGCTGATCCATCCTTTTTGTTTCCAACCTTTGCATTTCAATCACCAGAAATTATCAATACATCTTGATGGCATGTTTGATCAACTTCAGACTGCATATGTCAGTAGAATTCTTCCATTTCATCATCCCTGTCTTTAGTAGTTTTTGTGTAAATCTGAATAATAGTTGTGTTAACTGGTCTTCCTTGTAGGCATATGAATAATAGCATTGTACTTTGAGGTAGATCTTGAAATGTTCTTTTTAATGATGAATGGGATGCCATTCACCCTAAATTTGTCATTGTCTGTATAGTAGACCATATGATTGTCAGATTCAAAATGATCAATGCCAGTCCATTTAAGCTCATTAATGCCTCAGGTATCGATGTGTATGAGTTCCATTTCATTTTTGACAACTTCCAATTTTCCTAGATTAATACTTCTTATGTTATATGTTCCAGTTATTAATTGATGTTTGCAACCATCTCTGCTCATTTTAAATTTTTTTCCTCATCAGCAAATGATGGTTTCAAAGGCTTTTCCTACATTGGTGTCATCACAGTTAACTCTACTCTGAGGAAGTAGGTCTTCTACAGTTGTATTTTGTGTGTCTTCCAACCTGAGGGGCTCACCTTTCCAGTATTATATCTAACAATATTCTGGTGCTATTTATCATGTTTCTGGTGCTATCAATATTCTGGTGCTATCTGACAGTTTTTCACTGCTATTCATAAGGTTTTCAGTGGCTAAACATTTGGAAGTATTCCGCCTCCCATTCTTTTTAGTCTGTCTTAGTCTGGAAGCTAAGCAGAAATCTGTTCACTTGGGTGATCCTGCCAGCTATCACAATACCAGTGGCATAGCTTCCAGAATTACAGCATTATGGAAGCCACCACAGTGCAACAAACTGACAGATACGTGGTGATTGCAACAATGAGTGTATTTCTAAATTCATCTTCCAAGAAAGAAAAAAAAATATGTTTATCAGAAAACTGTCTTTATATTTTATCAGTGTATTTACTCATATCTGTATAGAGACATTTAATAATTCATATAGGAAATAAATTGAATTAAAATATGATAATAAAAATTATATAAATACATTTTCTTTTCCATTTCCCTTCAGACTGACTTTATTTTAAGAAATTGAATGATAATTGTTATGACTCACAAAAACAAACTTGCTCATCAAGAAGTGGTGATTTTCTTACATCAATTATGTACTTATCTCTGAATATGGGATTTGGACAATTCCAGAAAAAATAAAATGCACATTTTATAAATATTGCATATGACAACAATTCTATTGTCCTTTTCATTTTGAACCCATGAAGTATAACCTCATATTCCTCCATAAGAATGTGTCGGTAGCTCTATAATCACTTCACTATTGAACTTATCTCCACCATTTGTCAGTTTGTGGCATTGTGGTGGCTTGCATGTTGCTGTGACTTTGGAAGCCATGCCACCAGTAATTTAAATACCAGCACAGTTACCCATGGTGCACAGGTTTCAGATGAGTTTCCAGATTAAGACAGACTAAGAATGAGGAGAGAGAAACTACTTCTGAAGATTTAGTCACTTTTGACTGAAAACCTTATGAATAACAGTGGAACACTGTCAGATAGCCTCAGAATATTGAATATTGAAACATGATGCATTGCACCAGAATATTGTTAGATATAGTGCCAGAAGATGAGGTTCTCAGGTTCGAAGTCACTCGAAATATGACTAGGGAAGATCTTACTTCTCAAGGTAAAGTTGACTGTAATGACATGAATTGAGTAAAGCCTCGGGAAATTCATTTTCTGATGAGGCACAACTCAAAATGAAGAGAAATAGCTGTAAATAACCATTGAAAATCAGAACATGGAATGTACGAAGTATAAATCTAGGAAAATTGGAAATTGTAAAAAATGAAATGGAACACATACACATGGATATAGCAGGTATTAGTGAGCTAAATTGGGCTGGTATTGACCATATTGAATCTGACAATCACATGGTCTACTATGTCTAGAATAGATCCTTATTTGTGGCTATTCCAAAGAGAGGTGACCCAACGACATATGGGAATCATCTGATAATATCATTAATATCACATGCAAGTAAAAATTTTTTTAATGTTTTATTTTGAATTATATGATAGTTTACATGAGAGAACTTTAGTTTTACATTCATTCCATCGTATATCATTTCATTGCCATGATTCCAACCCCCTTCATGCATCATCAACCAACCAAAGGGTATATCCTAGAAACCCGCCCCCTACACTCCCCTCTCCCCCCCCCCCCCCACCAGTCTTCAGCCCACAGTCCCTCTCCCTCTCTGGATCCAAAGTCCCCAGCCACTTCATCATTCCACGTCATCGTCTCTGTCTCTATCTCAGGCATCTCTGCTTCTCTGGGTAGGGTCCCGCTCTCGGCTCTTCTCCGTTGATGGTCCTAGAGACCTCCGCTCCTAGACTGGAGAAATAATCATCCCTTCCTTGCGACAAAACGTCTACCTTTGCATTTCCAACCCTGATAATCAGTCCTGATAACCATTATTCACTACAGTATCACGAGTTACCCATCTGTATTTCATTTCATCAGCTCCGCCTAGACAGATTGGATAATACTCACTAGAGATTCTGCCTTCCTCTATGCCCCTAGGTCTAGGTTCCCTCTTAAAAGCTTGTAAGCCAGTCACTTCTTGCCTTTGTAGTACCCCCTCCCCATTTGGGTATCCATTGTCCAAGTTGCCCATCTCTGCCCACTCTGTGTGTGGAGGGGTGGGAATGTTTCTTGCTGTAAGGATTTGTTCCTTCTTTTGAGTCACTGCATCCATAGGTATAGTTCAAGTTCATCAGATTGTATCAGCTCAATCTTTTTTTTTTTTCCTCTTCTTTCTTCTACTGGTTGAGCTCTGATTATCTAGTCATCCGGTCCAGGTCACGTGGGTATTATCTGTAAGTGTGGGTGTTCTTGTGTACATGCCCTCTCTTCCCATCAGCCCGTAAGCTCCACTCTCCACTCGAGTCCTCCGTGGCCACGCCACTGACTCTGGGCCCAAGAGTCCCCAGGTCTCCTCACACTGCTTGCCAAGCAGGTCCGCAACTGGGTCCACAGAAGCCCACTGAACATTGTAAGGCTTAGCTTGCAGCTTCATTGCTGCTTTTACCCCACATCCCCCTATCGGTGATGCGCGTGGTCACCAATCAGAGCATGTATTTCCATTGAGTCTTAGTCTTGGAAGGGATTTGCGTTGAAAGGACCCAACCACTTGCCTTGATGTTTCCTAGGGAAGCGATTTGTTTGTTCTTGTAATAACAGTCCATCCGCCTCTATTGTTTTGTAATTTTTCTGTAGGTCTTTCTTTCAAGAAGTATCTCTTGTTCTTCTAGCCGCTCCAGGCTGGTATGCTCATCCTTTCAAGTGGAGATTTCTCATCTCTGGAGATCTGGATGTGGTTCTGGTTTCTACCTATAGTTTTATGTATTGCAAAGGCTCCGCAAGAAGCCTCGTTCACTGGGTACACTGTAGCCCCATTTTAGGTATTCCAATCAGTTATAGGCAGAAGACGGATTTACAAGCTTTCTATGGTGATGCTTCTGACTATTCCTTTCTCTCCCTGTCCAGTGTCTACTCTATATTATAATTCAAGGAAAACCAAGATTACAAGTAAAATTCTTGCTAGAGATAATTCAAAAAGGGCTGTAACAGTACATTTACAGGGAACTGCCAAAGGTTCAAGTTGGGTTCAGATGTGGACTCGAAATGAGAAATAGCATACAGTTCCCTGTAAATGTATTGTTCCAGCCCTTTATGATCTGATGGATCTTGGCTAAAAACAAAAGCAGAAAATACCATATTTACCTGTGCTTTATTGACTATGCAAACACTTTTTTTTTTTTTTTAGGAAGTCTAATTTTTAAATATTGTATTTAATGGTTAGTACTTTTATGTTCTGTTAAAGAGACATCATGAGGATATTCTCTATTTTTTTTTTTCCTGGAAGATTTATAATTTGAGGGGGCTTCAAAAAGTTCATGGAGTTACAAGATAATAAAATTCTTTTTTAACTTATATTCTTTTAATGATTACCCATCTCAATTTGATATTTGTGTATGGTAGAAATAGGTTCGTGGTACTTCCCCCTCCCTTACTCCTCTATAAGTAGCCAATTGATCAAGCTGTAACGGCACCAGGTATTGTAAATTAGGTGACCTTATGTGAGATGTTTTCTTGATTCTTCTGTTTCATTGACTTATTTGTCCATTCTTGTGCCCGTAACAACCAGACTTAATTATTCTAGCTTTACAGTATATCTAGTGTTCCAACTTTGATCTTTTAAGATTGTGTTGTCTGTTTTAAGTCCTTTGATTTCCATATAGATTTTAGAATCATCTTGTAAATTTCCACAAAATCAGCACTAGGATTTGACTTGAGACTGTATCAAAAAGTTCATGGAAAAATTCCATTAATTTTGCATTCCACTTTCCCATTGAC
>NW_006408819.1:1252752-1266738 GCF_000296735.1 Chrysochloris asiatica
TCAGGCATTTCCAAAGCCTGCCCATCTTCCAGTATGGAGTGTAGGTCTACTTCCAGCTCATTTGCCTCAGTCACTTTATCTCATTTCTGCACATGTGCAGATATGGTCATCTGCTTCTGTTTTTTGGGCATCTTCAGGGGTTATCTGTGGCCTTAATACTCAGATGGGTATTTTTTATGCATTCTGATTGCCTCCAGGTAGATGTGATCAGGAAATGGGCTTCCCTTTTCACTGTTTTTCTTGAGAAATTTCAAGATGCCACTGTTGGTCATTTCGATGTAATTTAAGATTTTATTTTCAGCCTATTTCCTTTTTTTCTGCTTGTCCCACTCCACAATCTCTGTTAAGGCCTTTTTTCTAGTTGTAAACAGTTCAGGGCCAGCTATGGCCGTTTGGTTTTAAGTGGAAACTGCCTCTTTAATTTTCAAGGAGATTGTGTGCATGTGTAGTAGAACCCTCCAGGGGTGGGGCTGGGGTGCCCACTAGCTCAGGCACCCCTATAGTCACCTGAATGGAGGTGCGTAGACAGCAAGGAACCAATGAACAGTTCCCAAAAGAGAAGAATTGACACACCTTTATCTCTGCGGTTCTGCCAGGCGTCTGTGGCTGCTCCGATCCTTCCCCAAGATGGTCTCACCCAAGATGGCGGCTCCTGGAGCAGCTGAACATCTTGAATTAGAAAGCAATGGATTTCTTGCTTCTGCCACAAATTCCCCCAGCTGTAAGCCTTCCAACCTTCTAAATATTCCTTTATATGTGGTTTAGAGTTCTGGGACCATCCCCTGAGCCTGCTTGGTCGGGTATTCTGTGTTTTTGCTGGTGGAGGTCCTTTACTGCACTTCCACCCAATCGGCCATCTTGTTTGTTCTCTATGCAAATGCTTTTGACTGTGTGGATCATGACAAGCAATGGACAATACTGTGGAGAATGGGCATTCCATAACACTCAATTGTGCTAATGAGGAACCTATACATAGACCAAGAGACATTCGTTTGAATAGAACAAGGAAACACTGAATAGTTTAAAATAAGGAAAGATGTACACCAAGGCTGTATTCTTTCACCATGCTTATTCAATTTGTATATTGAGCAAATACTTGGAGAATCTTCAAGGATACATTGACAGAGAACTTCCAGAGGTTCAAGCCAGATTCAGAAGAGTACGTGAAATGAGAGATATCATTGCTGATGTCTGATGGATCTTAACTAAAAGCAGAGACTAGAAAGATGTTTACCAGTGCTTTATTGACTACGCAAATGCTTTTGATTGTGTGGATCATGACAAACTATGGACAACATTGCGAAGTATGAGTATTCTGAAACACTTAATTGTGCTCATGAGGAAACTGTACATGCACCAAGTGGCAGTTGTTTGAACAGAATGTGGGAACACTGAATGCTTTAAAATTTATAAGCATATGTGACAGGGTTACATTCTTTCATCATACTTATTCAACTTCTATGCTGGGCAAATAATCTGAGAAGCTAGGTTATATGAAGAAAAGTGTGGCATCAGGATTGGATGAAGACTCATTAAGAACCTGCAATATGCAGATGATACAACCTTGCTTGCCAAAAAGGACTTAAAATATTTACTGATGAAGATCTAAGACCACAGCCTTCAGTATGGACTGCATCTCAATGTAAAGAAAACAAAAATCCTCACCAGGGGACTAATAAACAACATTCTTATAAACGGAGAAAAAAGTGAAGTTGTCAAAGACTTCATTCTTCTTGGATTAACCATCAACACTCATGGAAGCAGCAGTAAAGAAATCAAAGGATGTATTGCAGTAGGCAAATCTTCTGCGCAAGACCTTTTTGAAGTATTGAAAAGCAAAGATATTAGCTTGAGGACTAAGGTGTGCCTGACCCAAGCCATGGCATTTCAGTGTCTTCATATGCAGGCAAAAGCTGGACAGTGAGTATGGAAAACCATTGAAGAATTGATGCTTTTGGGTTATGATGTTGGAGGACAATATTGGAAGTCCCATGGGCTGCCAAAAGAACCAACAGATCTGTGTTGGAATAAGTGCAGCCAGAGTGCTCCTTGGAGGCCAAGATGGCCAAACATCATCTCTCATACTTCGGACATGTTGTAAGGAAGCACCACTCACTGGAGAAGGATATCATGTTTGATAAGATGGAGGGTCAGAGAAATGGAGCACATACACAATCCATCGAGATGGATAGGCAAAGTGACAGCATCCATGGGTTCAAGCGTAGCAACAATTGTGAGGTTGGTCCAGGACCGGGCAGTGTTTTGTTCTGTTGTGCTTAGGGTTGCTATGAGTTGGTACTGACTTGATGGCACCTAGCAGCAACAACAACAAATGTTCTGCAGCACATCTAAGACAGCCAGCCTCCCAGGGCACACACCCATTAGTACACCTTGCCCCAGTGCTAGGACATGTATGCATGTGGGAGATCTTAAGATGCCTTTTCTTGTCACTGAACATCCCCCTCCAACCACCTCAAGTGTGCCCTGGGTCCCAATAGGCACAATGACATTAAGATGCGCAGTGCAGTAACAGATATTTGTTGAATGCCTGCTTGTGCCCATAACTCTTCTAAGTTATAGGGATACAGAGAGCAGACAGACAATGTTTTGGGTTTTCTGGGTAATAGAACTTACTCCAGTGTGGGGAAATCCACCCTAATAAGCTCACAAAGAAATACCCAAGAAAACCATTTGTTACTTCATGCAGTTATGAAAATGACACGTAGGAGTGCTGGGGGGAAGTGTCCAGCTTCTGGGCCAGAATCCACACAGCCTTTGAGACCAACAGGTGAGGTTGCTATTAGCTATGGATCACACAGCTAAGCAAATCTTTGAGCCCCATTCCCTCAATGTGATCCTGAGGTCTAGGCAAGGAAGATGAAGTCCAAGGATGCTTGAAGCTCTTGAGATGCCCCACCCACTCCGTGCAGTCTTCTTTCTCTTTCTGACCTCACCTTGGAACCCCTTTTGCTGTGGAAGTTTCTCAGGCCCTCTCTAGGTCACACCAAGACCATTGAGTCTGAATTGGAAACCATGTTGGGTGTGTGTCTCCCTCGGTTTAGAGGATGTATTCCATGGACTACCTGGACCTGCTTGACTGCTGATGCTTTCTCCTGTAACAACTCCCTGGGAGACCGACCTTAGGAAGTTACTCAGCTCTCTCTTACTCTCCAATGCCAAGGATGGTGCTAAGACTCTCCTAGGACCAGGGTAGAGTGAGGGGAGAAAGTCTGAGAGGCATTTAGGGGGAAAGACCCACCGGGGTGGTGGATGAGAAGTGAAGAGTTGCAACAGGTGGATGAGACAGCAGAGGCTGTGCCCGCAGCGCTGCTCCGCAGCAGCCTGCCATGGGTCAGCATCCTTTGTCCCAGTCTAGGAGCCATTCTGTGCTGGGCGACAGCCAGCCTCCTGCCGAGCCCCGCCCACGCTTGTGCCAGCGCTCAGCCTGAGTCTGGCCTGAGCTGTGGGGGCTGGGGGCGTGTCTGGAGGCGTGGCGATGGGAGGAGTGAAAGTTAGAGCAAAAACCCTCCCCTGCTCCTGCTGAACAACAGCAGACCAAGAGCAGCGACCTCCACACAGGTGGTCGCGCCGGGTCCCCCCCACGATGTCTCCCAGAGTTCTTGTGCTCCTCTTGGGTGTGTGCATGCTCCTCCAGTATAGGTAAGTCTCCTTCCGGGGGTCCAGTCCCCTGGCGCCAGGCTTTAGCTGACTCCCTAGCCCCTGGACACCCTGTAACCTCCAATAGTTCTCTCTAGAAGTAAGGCGGATGCCAGTTCCCTCTCGGCTCCGTCTCTGGATTCTCGATCTTCATTCCACTCCCTCCCGAGTCCAGTCTCTAGCAGGAATATGGAAACATCTCGAGGTCCTGGACTAAGCAGGAGCGCGACACTGGAAGTAGACTAGGGGAACGTGGCGCCTGTAGAGAGCTCAGGCAGGAGCGGAGCCTCCAGAAATGCTGGAGTGTTGGCTAGCCTGTTCTCTGCTGCTCCGTTTGGTTTTGAGCGCCTATTAAGTACTAGACTCTGGGCTGGCGAGGACTCTGACTTGATTTGCTTCCCATCCTGTTCTCACTCCCAATAGCTCCCTTGTCCACTAGTCTCCCCTGATTCTCTGTCCTAGACACCTCTGGAAGTCTCTAGTAGCCAGGGGCTAGGGGTGTTTATCTCTGAGGTCTGTGGTTGAGGGCCTGAATTTCAGCCCCCTCTTCCAATAGTTAGCAGACTGTTTTGCCTCTGGGCTTGTGCTGATAAGGTTTCTGTCTTAGAGATGTTTTCCCGAAAGGTGTCAACTGTCACAAGTTCCTATGTCTGTTACATTCTCTGGAAGTCTCCATGATGCTGGCCTTGTATTGCTTCTCTGTTTTGAGGAGAAGGGGTTTCATCTCTCTCTCTTCTGACAATACTAGTCTGTGTCAACTCTTCAGGGAGACACTGGGTAGCTTCCTGCTGGCTCATGGGGCTCTAGGGCTGACCTCCTCCACTGGGGCTTGAGTGGTAAACATTTGAATCCACACTAGGACTTTCCAGTCATCCACAGCTCTCTAGATGAGTTGAGAGAGATGACATAGTGACTCACCAGGGAAAGGAGTGAAAGAGGGGGACAGGGAGGAAGCAGAAGAGAGGGGCTGCTACAAAGAAAATGGGCTGTAGGAACTGAGGCTTACACTCTCTGTGACATCAAGACCATACCACAGCAAAAACCTCGCTGGTGCAGGCTTAGCTTCCTATTAGTTGAGTGACTTGGGGCACAATCTTTCACTCCCCCTCCCCCCCGGTCTCAGTTTCTCCATCTGTTACATGAAGAAAGAAATTGATTTGGGGGAAAAAAAGAGAAAAATTAGTATCCCATTTCCTTCTTCTTTCCTCAGATGTAGTGGGGGAGGGTGTTTGTGTTCAGAGATTTTGCTCCATTTGAGGCATGGGGAACCTGAGAAACCTCAGGAAAGCAAGACATCTTCTGGATGTGGATGTGGTATCGAAAAGTGGAAACTGCTTTTCCCAAGTACAGTTCTTGCCTTGCTTTCAGTGCCAATTAGCCAGTTCAAATATGAGAAATAGCACACACTTGGCTTATCTGTATGCCAGGTTAAGTAATCTCAGAATTGAAACACTTCAGATAAATAATATGCAACACAGGGGCCAAGATCACATGTCCTACCTTGTTGCCCCATGTCCTAGGGAGCAAGTGATCTGATAGCTTTTTTTCCCCCCTAATAAAATTACTTTGGAAGTGTAACATGCAGATATAAAAGTGCTGAAATCATGTGTGAACAGCTTAGTGGGTTTCCACAACCCACTACAATGCTCTACCCAAAGGAAACCACTATCCTGCGTTCCCACCACAGATTGACTCATTTTGGCTGTTGGCTTACTAAAACAAAAACAACAACAACAACAACATTTTTTACTATGAAAATGTATCAAAAATATACCAAAGTAGATTAAATAGCTGAGTGAAATACCATGTACCCATCTCCAGGCTCATGGATTAGCAACTCAAGGCCTTCCTGATTTCCTCTGTATCCCTACTCATTTACATTATTTTAATGTAAATTTCAGATACCTGATCATTTTATATGTAATTATTTTAGCATACTCTAAAAGATAAGGATTAATTAAAACATAATCACAATATCATTATTGCACTAAAATATAAGAATAATTTCCATAGACTTCTACTATTCAATTAGTGTTCAAATTCCCCTGGTTAAATTGTAAAATTTTTTGTTTTGTTTTGTTTTTTGTTTTTGTTTAATTCAGTTTACTTTTCAAAATCAAGATGCAACTCAGGTCTGTATATAAAAAGATGGGACTTTTTTTTTTTTAATACTTTTTATTGAAGGAAACATATACATGATCGTACAGGTGATGAATTGTCACAGAATGAACACACCCATGGAAAGACACTCAAATAGGGGTCTGGGACATGGCCAGGCCCTCAGAAGCTCCCTGGGGGCCCCCCTTTCATCACTGTCTCCCACAAAAGTTGCATGTCCCTGACTACTTACAGCAGAAGAGAGTTTCAGACATTGGCATTTTTAGATCTTATTATTATTGGTATTTTAGTTGTGGTGCCTGACTGTGAGATCACACAGGATGCCTGTCAGCCATCCCTTTGCTGACGGCAGTCTTTGGGTGACAGAATCCTCTTTTCTCCAAACCTTCATTCTTTCTTTGTTCTAGGGTCGAAGGACCACAGGCCAAGTCAGAGAAGGGAATCTCTGGCAGTAGTGATGACTTCTACGGCCCCAAGACACGGAATAAAAAAATAACCCCCCCCACTAAGGGAACAAAAACTCCTGTTACTGGCCACAGAGTTTCCAAAGGTACAGAAGCCTCTCAGATCCTGAACACCATACTGAACAATTATGATCATAAACTGCGCCCTGGCATTGGTGGTAAGTAGTCGAACAAAGGTCTTTCCCAACTGGCAGTGTGTTGTGGGGAGCAGAGGGAGTGTCAAGGGTACAGGTGTGAAGAATGGACCTAGGGTGTAAGTGAGGGTGCCATGCACATGGACAAGAACCCAACAGGTAAGTAATATTAGCTCTACTTTCAGCAATACTATTTCCCTTGATTAACTACAAAATGTGATAATTGACTAAGTGGTTGATATCCAAGGTCCATCCAAAGCTTAACAGTTCGTGAATATAGTCTTGCCATCAAAGAACAATGAAAGAAATAGGGTGGAATGCCTAGACTCTGTCTTGCCTGACTCCCCTTTTCTTCCCCTCTGATTACTTCCTTACTTGCCCAACAGTCCTGTTTGACACTTATCCTCTGTCACTTCTGTTCCCTTACAGAGAAGCCAACTGTGGTCACTGTTCAGTTCTCAGTCAACAGCCTTGGTCCTCTCTCTACCCTGGACATGGTGAGTGTTCATCTTTGATTACAGTATCTCCTAGTCTTGGTTGCTGACCTAAGGGCGTTCCACATGCTTGTGTTTTCTTTTTGTGTGTCTGTAATCACTCCAAACATTTTAGAGAGAGATTTGAACCAGCACTGACTTGAGAATGAGACTAGAAAAAGGTAAGTTACTAACTAACCTGAAGAGAACCTCCAGAACTAAAAATAATAAAGCAACTTTAAACACAACAATAAAATGTCCTTTTTCTTATGTTTATGCTATTTATGTCTGCAGTTTTCAGTTTTTGCTATGAGAATGTTTCTATTATTTCCCCCTGATTACTTCTTTACTTTTCACCTCTACTGTCCGAATGTCAGTTGTTGTTGTTAGGTGCCAACAGAACGAAATACTGCCTGGCCCCACACCAATCTAACAATCTTTGTGACACTTGAGCCTATTGCTGCTGCCACTGTGCCAATCTATCTTGTTGGGGGCCTTATTCTTTTTCATTGACTCACCACTTTACCAAGTATGATTTACTTCTCCCACCTGATAACATGTCCAAAGTATGAGAGGCAAAGCCCGGCCATCCTGTCTTCTAAGGAGCATTCTGGCTGGATTTCTTTCAATACAGATTTGTTTGTTCTTTTGCCAGTCTATGATACTTTTGATATTATCTTCAAATACCATAACTCAGTGCATCAATTCTTCTATGGTATTCCTTATTTTCCAACATTCACATGCATATGAGATCATTGAAAATACCATGGCTTGGGTCAGGTGCACCTTAGTCCTCAAACTGACATCTTTGTCTTCAACACTTTAAAGAAGCCTTGTGTAGCAGATTTGCCTATTGCAATACGTCCTTTAATTTCTTGACTGCTGCTATCATGAGTATAAGGTGGTTTATGCAAGCAGAATGATGTCTTTGGCAACTTCAATCTTTTCTTCATTTATGTTGTTTATTATCCAGTGGCTAGGAATTTGTTTTCTTCACATTAAGATGCAACTCAGACCAAAGACTCTGGTCTTTGATCTTCATCAGTATTTTATCAGTCTTCTTCACTTTCAGCAAGCAAGATTTTATCATCTGCATATCACAGGTTGTTAATGAGTCTTCCTCCAATCCTGGTATAATTTTCTTTTTCTTATAACCCAGTTTCTTGGGTTATTTGCTCAACATACAGATTAAGTACTATGAAAGAATACAATCCTGGTGCACACCATTCCTAATTTTACAACATTCAATGTTCCCTTATTCTGTGCAAACAACTGCCTCTTGGTCTATAAACAAGTTCCTCATGAACACAATGAAGTGTTCAGGGATACTCATTGTCTACAATGTTATCCATAGCTTGTCATGAGCCACACAATAGAAAGTCTTTGCATAGTCAATAAAGCACAGCTAAACATCTTCCTGGTATTCTCTGCTTTCAGCAAAGATCCATCTGATGTCAGTAATTATATCCCTCTTTCCACATCCTGGCTTAAATCCTGCTGGAAACCCTGGCAGTTCCCTGTCAGTGTACTGTTATAGCTGTTTTTAAATGATCTTTAGCAAAATTTTACTTGCATGAAATATAGATGATATTGACCAATGATTTCAGCATTCTGTTGAATAAGTTGGCCAGGTAGCTGTCTTCCAATATAGATGATATTGATCAATGATTTTAGCATTCTTCCAATAAGTTGGCCAGGTTGCTGTCTTCCAAATTATTTGGCATAGATGAGTGAGTGCCTCCAGTGCTGCCTTACTTTATTAAAATATTTCAATCTGTATTCTGTCAATTCCTGGAGACTTGTTCTTTGCCTATACTTTGTATTTCTTCCTTCAGAATTATTGACTCTTGATCATATGCTACCTCTTGAAATGGTTGAACATCGACCATTTATTTTTGGTACATTGACTGTGTATTCCTTCAATCTTGTTTTGATGCTTTCTGCATCATTCAATAGTTTGTCTATAGAATCCTTCAATGTAACAAGTTGAGACTTGAATATTTTGTTCAGTTATTTCAGCTTGAGAAATGTTGAGAGTGGTCTTTTATTGTGATCTTTGCACATTTCAATACAATATTTTGTTTTGTATTCTCGAGCTTCCCATTGAAATTGTCTGTTCAGCTCTTTTACTTCCTCATTTCTTCCACTTGCTTTAGCATCTCTATCCTTGAGAGCAAGTTTCAAAGTCTCTTCTGACATCCATTTTGGTCTTTTTCTTCTTTCTTGTTTTCTTAGCGACCTTTTGCTTTCTTCCTGTATGATGTTCTTGATGTCATCCCACAACTCTTCTGGTCTTTAGTGTCCAATGTATTAAATCTGCTCTTGAGGTGATCTCTAAATTCAGGTCATGTGTTGGCTCTCATGCACTTTTTTTCATTCTCTTCATTTTCAGCCTGAACTTGCATATGAGCAATCAATGGTCTATTCCACAGTTTGCCCCTGGTCTTGATTGACTGATGATATGGTATTTTTACACCATCTCTTTCCAGAGCTGTCATTAGGACTTGGGTTACATTTCAGGAATTTCAGTGAAGTTGAGTGCCCAACTTTCTGTGACACAGTTAGTGTGGTTGTTAAGGACAGTTTCAGCACCCTGTAGCAAACTGGATATTATGTAGAGTTCAGGTGGAGCCTTCCCTTGAGAACTTGGCTTCCACTAGGAAAACTTGAGCCCACAGCTATTGGATTGTCATCAAATGTTTCTACTAATCTCTTGGCCAAACTTTTGGAACACTCAGGCTGAGCTTAGAAGGCAGTGGCCAGTCTAGAAATGACTGTCCATCAAAGCATCAACAGTTTCTAAGGCTGCTTCTAGCTGCAGTGACTATTGCAGGCCAATTTCTGCAATTTCTGAAGATTAGCTTTCTAGAATTTTGACTGAGCTGTACATCCAAAGCTCTCTTTTCAAACAGAGAGCAAATTAAATCACTAGTCATTAGTAAGGAGTCCTGGTAGTCTAGTGGTTAAAATACTGGCCTGCTAATCTAAAGTTTGGAAGTTCAAACATGCCATCTGCTCAGCAGGAGAAGGATGTGACAGTCCTCTTCTGTAAACATGACAGCTGTGGAAGCTCTATAGTGCAGTTTTATTCTGTCCTATGGGGTTTCTGTGAGTTGGAATTAACATAATGACAGTGGGTTTGGTGTTGTTTGGTTACCAGTTGATGTGTAATTCACTTACAATTGGTGTTATTGTTGTTAGGTGCCATCAAGTTGATTCTAATTCATAGTGAGTTTATGCACAGCAGAAGGAAAAACAGCCTGGTCCTGTGCTGTCTTAACAATCATTGTTAAGTTTGAGCATATTGCTACTGTCAGTGTGCCAATCCATCTCATTGGAGATCTTCCTCTTTTGTTGACTCCTACTTTACCAAGCGTGATGTCTTTCTCCAGGGATTGGTTCCTCCTGATAATATGTCCAAACTATGAGAGGCAAATTCTCAACATCCTGGCACCTAAGGAGCATTCTGACTGTACCGGTTCCAACATAGATTTGTTTGCTCTTTTGGCAGTCCATGGTACTTATCATATTATTCTCCAACCCAATAATTCACATGCATCACTTCTTCTATGATCTTCCTTATTCATGGTCCAATTTTTGCATGCATATGAGGCAACTGAAAATATCATGGCTTGCGTCAGGCGCACCGTACACCTTAAACTGACATATTTGCTTTTGAATACTTTAAAAAGGTCTTTTGCAATTTGCCTAATGCAGTATGTAATTTTTTTCTTGGATGACATTTCCATGAGTGTGCATGGTGGATCCAAGCAAAACGAAGTCTTTAACAACTTCAATCTTTCCTCCATTTATCATGATATTATTTATTGGTTCAGTAGTCAGGATTTTGTTTTCTTTTCATTGAATTGCAACCCATACTAAGGCAAAGGTCTTTAATACACATCAGTAAGTAATTTAAGTCATTTTAAACTTTCAGCAAGGTTGTATCATCTGAAAGTTATTAATGAATCTTCCTCCAATCCTAACATCATGTTCTTCATGTAATCTAGCTTCTTAAATTATTTCCTCAGCATACAGATGAAATAAGTATGGTGAAAGAATACAACCATGTTTCACACATTAATTTTAATTAAAATTAAATTTTAATTAAAATTAAATTTTAATTTAATTAATTAATCCTTTGTTAAGTAAAATAAATAAATAAATGTTCCTTTGTTCTGTTTGAACAACTGACTCTTGGTCTATGGACAGCTCCTCATGAGAACAATTAAGTGGTCCAAAATACTCATTCTCCACAATGTTGCCCCTAGTTTGTCATGATCCACACAATCAAAAGCCTTTGCATAGCCAATAAAGCACAGGTCGACATATTTCTGGCATTCTCTGTTTTCAGCCAAGATCCATCTGATGTCCGAAATGATATCCCTTGTTCCATGTCCTCTTCTGAAACATCTGGACGTTTTCTGTCAGTGTTTGACTGCAGTTGTTTTTAAATGATCTTTAGCAAAAGTTTACTTGCATGTAATATTAATGATATTGTCTGTTGATCCCACATTCTTTTGGGTCACCTCTCTTTGGAATGGACACAAATATGGATCTCTTCCAGTCAGTTAGCCAGTTATTTGTCTTCCAAATTTCTTGGCATAGTTGTGTGGGTGTCTTCAGCGCTCCATCAGTTTATTGAAAGATTTCATTTTGTATTCCATCAATTCCCAAAGCTTTGTTCTTTCCCAATGCACTCAGTGCATCCAGAGGCAACTGCTCTCATCATGCCTAGGGCAGTGTCAGATTACCCAGTAAGCAAGTAAGTATCTTGTAGTGAAGCCCATGTGAAATTGTTCACTATATATTGGCAAGCACAAGTAGACCCATGCTTATCTTGCTTGTTGAGTGATCCAGCCCAGGCCTGGAAAGTAAAGCCAAGCAGGAATTTCCCTTTTCTTTAGGGCTCTACTGACCTCCTCGATGGTTGGTTTCAAATTGTCATGCATCATTTGATGTAAGATAACTCAGGAAAGACCAAGGGATTCTGCAGAGTAAATTTGGACCTTGGTACTCAAAGGAATTGTTGGTGTAAGTGAAGTAAGATCTGGGAGGGAGACCAATGAAGGCAATCCCAGGTCCAGGCCATGGTAACAGTACTATGCAAGCATATCCTGGAGCTGCTACTACCTACGTGTGTGACTTTGGACAGGTCCCTTTCTGTTACCAAAAATAAAGGAGACTGGACTACCTACCCTCTAGCCCTCAGGGTTCTGACCTGGCTTATTCTAATCCTTGATGCCCAAACTGCCTGCTGCTGTATTGCAGTCTCTTTGTTCTCCTCATAATCCAGCATTGCAAATGTGTCACTTTTTATGCTTCTTCCTAAGGATCGCTGGTAACTTAGTAGTTACTCGTCGGGTTGCTAATCTCAAGGTCAGTTGTTTGAAACTACCAGCTGTTCTGCAGGAGAAAGATGAGGCTTTCTGCTCCTGTAAAGATGTACAGCCTCAGAAACCCTGTGCAGGGTCACTATGAGTCAGAACTGACTCCACAGCATACCACCACTACCATGCTTCTTCCTATGAAGCATCTTTTTTCATATAATACATAGTTAACTGGTGGTGGTATTTAGTGCTGTCTAATTGGTTCTGACTCATAGCAACCCTACGTTGGGTTTCCAAAGAGTGGCTGGTGGGTTTGAACCACTGACCTTGTGTTTAGGGGATAAGAAATATCTGTAGATCAAATCATAGTGGATCTATCTTTGCATATACACACACACACATTCAGAGGGTAGGGGCTTTTGTTTGAAAGGGGAAACAAAAACAAAACAAAATCTTGTTTTAAAAACATTAGACTAACTAGACATTTCTTTTGTGACTCAAAGCAGTAAATTTTAAAATATAATTCTGGAGAATGAAGAATTGAGGTTAATTAATACCTGTGCTCCTCAAATAAAAGCTGAAAGGGGAAACTTCACTCTCTACAATCAAAGCAGTGTATTTGTAATTTTTCAAAACTATTTTGAGCTGGGATCTTTCATTTGTTATGGAAAGGTGGATGTTGAGAGGGTGGTGATCTAGTCCACGTAGTAGTAGTACAGCCCTACATTGGAATGATGAGGGGATGAGCTCAGTCCATGCAATTCAGCCACCATCTCCTATCTGTTTCTAAATGATCTGTTTCTTCCCAGACTGCTATCCATTTTGGAATGTCACTTTATCTTTTAGAAACACCTGAAAACAGAAAATAACTACATCCAAACACATGCTGCCTTCCTCTTTGCAAAGGGTATGTTGACTTGAAAGACGCCAGTGGCTTGGAAGGGGCCTTTGCCCACTGATAGATAAGACTCAATGTCAGAGACTTGGTTTGCTTCATTCACCCCCTTTTTCTAGGCATCACTGAGCAGTTTGCAGGCAGCTACTAGTTTCTATTCCTCCAACAAGGAGCTCTGGTAGCTTAGTGGTTACGAATCGGGCTGCGAACCTTAACGTCAGCAGTTTGCAACTACCAGCCGTTCCGCGGGAGAAAGATGAGGCGTTCTGCTCCCGTAAAGATTTACAGCCTCGGAAACCCTGTACAGGGTTGCTATAGGTCGGATCCGACTCGACAGCACTTAACAACAACAACATTCCTCCAACTAACAGAAAGAAGAGAATGGCAGGTTTCAGCCAAAGTCCACTAACATTTGTTTTAAATTGAATATAAGTGGAAACAACTCTGTAGGAAAAAGAAGTGAAAATAATTACCAAAGGAATCTGGTATGTCTCCCTCCTTCTATATTCTCTTAGAACCATTCTTCCGGCGCATTCAGTTTCTGTAGTGTTAGTCAGTGTCTATTGCTTTTTTTTTTTTTTTCCCTGTTCTTTCTTCCTTGACACAATTCTATGTTCATGTTTAGTAATCAAGTACTACGTTTTTTTCTTACACCCTCTGAATCTTACTCTCACTTGTAAGACAAAACTGGGCCCTAGCTGGTTGCTGTGACACAAACTGTATACTTTTTTATTTTTTCCTTAAATGTTTTATTGTGAATTATGTGATGGGCAACGTGGACATTGGCTACCCAAAATGGGGGGTGGGGGGGAGCTATAAAGGCAAGAAGTAACTGGCTTACAAGCTTTCAAGAGGGAACCTAGATCCAGAGGGCCTGGAGGAAGGTAGACTCTCCAGTGAGTAGTATTCAATCTG
>NW_006408819.1:1267038-1286831 GCF_000296735.1 Chrysochloris asiatica
ATACGATAGAATGAATGTAAAACTAATGTTCTCCTATGTAAACTATCACATAATTCACAATAAAACATTTAAGGAAAAAAAATTGTATGCTTTTAAACATAGTACTGATGAGGAATCTCAGAATCTAGAAGGTCAAAACTAACAGGGTCTTTAAAGATCACTAAGTCTCACCTACCTAATTATTGTAGTTATGTTGTTCTTCAAGATTCTTAGCAATTGTCAACTTTCTTCATTAAACTGCATTCATCCAGTAGTATTGACTATGATGTACTCTAGGGATTCAAGTACTCTAGGAATTAGTCTTATCTGATTCTGTTTATCACTTTATTAGATATTGGTAAGCTCTGCATAGATCACAGTCACATCTTGCCATTCTATCAGGCAACATTTTCTGTTTAAATTCTGGAATTATTCCAAGATATGTGGCTGATCATATGGAATAAACATACCACAAAATGAGTAGTTTTGCCACAGGCTAAGTTCTAGGACATGTTTGCGGACACTTGAATGCTTTACAATTGTACCACAATTTGGAAAAATGAGTCAGCTGATTGTGAAGTTCCTGAAGCTGTTTTTGGAAAAACAAATGTTTGAGGTGATGAAGGTGAAATCTCTTAGCCATGAATGTCCACACTGGAGAAGACTTGGAAAGAGTTGGGTATGACTGAAATCTTTAAGTACATTTCCTTAACTCTAAGTTGTGATTGATTTGATACTGATTTAAGCTATACACCAATTTAAATAATAATGTTTCAGGAGAAAAATAACCAGTCTAGTATTCTATGCATTCCACCACACTGCCTTTGACTCCAGGTTAGGAAGTAGCTAACAGTATGTTTGTGTGTGCATGCCCTTTGTTTTCAATGCCCCATGTTCCTTCTTTTCCACCAGGAATACACCATTGACATCATCTTCTACCAGACCTGGTATGATGAACGCCTCCGCTACAATGGCACCTTTGAGACCCTTGTTCTAAACAGCAAAGTGGTGAGCCAGTTATGGATCCCAGACACCTTTTTTAGGAATTCCAAGAGGACCCAAGAACACACAATCACCATGCCAAACCAGATGGTTCGCATCCACAGAGATGGCAAGGTGTTGTACACAATTAGGTATGTGAAGCCACTGGGTTGTGACCCCTCCTCCCTCTCTGGGAATGTTAGCCAAGTATCCATGGACAGATACGCATAAGGACCCTTCCAGCTTTTCTAGACCATCTCATATACAGATACAGCTATTGAGACTTTAAAATACAAAGGTACTTACTTAAGGCCACACACCAAATCCGTGACAGAGTTGAATATAGTACCCAGTTGCTTGGCTGCTTGTCCAGTGCTTTACCCACATGAATGTACTATTTTGACTGCACTGTTTAGACTGCACTGTTTATATCCGATGCAGGCACTGGATATAAAGGCATGTCCATGGTGGTGGAATTATCTAGGCACAGCAATTGGAAAGTTACCTAAGAACAGACTGAATTTTTGAGTGCCTGGCAGGGGAAGGTTGTGTGTTACTGGTGGAGAGTTGGAGAGTGTTGGCAGGTCCTATAAACTGGGCTGAACAAGAAACAAAAGCCCATTTCAGTTGTTCCATATATTTCTCTGATGGTGAAAACTACAGTAGCCAGATACTGCCATGCTGTCCTTCATCTCTTTTTGTCTCCTTTAACTTCTTTGTCTTGAATTCTACCGTTGCCACTCATTGGTGATGGTCCCCAAAGCTAATTTGAATGAACAACTACATATTCAGGGCCAGCCTAATGAGGGTCCTCTCTCCCTTCCAGGATGACCATTGATGCTGGATGTACACTCCATATGCACAGATTTCCAATGGATTCTCACTCTTGTCCTCTGTCTTTCTCTAGCTGTGAGTACCTTCTTAGGTTTCTGAGGTCCCAGAGTCATGCTGGGCTCTTCTTTCTGTCGTCATCCCCCTTACATTTTTCTAACTATGTTTTCCTCTCTAAGATGGTGCTGAGATTGCTCAGGGCCTCCCCTTCCATCCTCATCTCATTGGCTGCTAATAATATTATGTTGCTCAACCTGGACATTCTGTTGGGGTTCTCCTCCCTTCTTATCCACATCAAGTCAGTCAACTGACTCTGAATTGTATCTCAAATATGTCTGCTTTTCTTCATTTTCACTGTCACTACCTTGGTTTAAGCTTTTTCGTCTTTCAATTGGACTTTTGTAACATGTTCACTTTGACACTGAACATGGCAAGACTAAATTCATTGTTGTGTTAGTTCTTTCTGTGTTTCCATTGGCCTGATTGAGGGGCATCATAATCTACCATTTGTCTAAGCCTAGAATTTTACACCTCACATTTCCCTCACTTGCCATATCTAATTAAGCAACACATCTTGTTTGTATTCCCTCTTTAATCTTTGTTAAGCCTGTCTACTTCTTTGTATTCTAACTACCATAGTTTTGATTCCTGCCTTCATCCGTTTTATTTTGCCTGGAGTACAACACTGCCCTCTTGTAACTGGTATCATTGCTGCCAGACTGACTTTACGTAATGATCAGTTACCTAGCTGAAGTGCCATCTAGAACTAGATCACTTCTTGTTTTCAAATCTTTCCTTAACTCTAATAGAAAAAAATGCAAATTTCATAGAATAACCCTCAATGTAATAACCCCTGCTGTACACTCCTGCACACCTGATCCCCTGTGAATTTTTGGTATTTCTACAATACACCAGACATTTGCACCTTTCTGTACACAGAACACCCCCTTTGTGCCTTCACCTCATCTACATGGGAAAAACATTTTCAAGTTGCAAGGCTAAACTGGGATATCATGTACTCCACAGAATCTTTTCTGTTCTTTCCTTCATTGTCAGAGCTACACAAACAATTACAGTCTTTATACTCACTGCCCTACCCACGAAATATGAATATTTGAAGTCAGGTCTCAAGCTTTGTTTTTCTCTGTATTTCCAGCCCTGGGACTGGTACTGAGAAATGCACAATAAATGTTCTTAGTGAATGGACTCCAACAATGAGGTAAGAGAGGCCAAGTCCCATAGCTGGTGAAATCAGAGTTAGGATTTGAAGGCATTGCTCAGGCTGACTCCATACTGGTAGAGATCTAAGAGGGGCTTTCTACTCTTACATGGTCTTCCTATATTTTTTACAGTCTCCTATCCTATGAATGAGATGATCTACAAGTGGGAAGATTTCAAGCTAGAAATCAATAATGACAACTCCTGGAAGCTCTTTCAGTTTGAATTTAAAGGAATGAGCAACAAGACTGAAACTCTTTCAACCCCAGCTGGTAAGTGTGCCATGTACACGAGGGTTAGGCTGAGGCCAAGGGTAGGGATGGCTGGAGGTGGCTATTCACACAAATGCTATGCTTAGGACATGGCTCTTGTCTTGTAAATGCTAAGCATTTACAACTGTTTGCAGAGGAAACTGAGGCTTTGTAGCTATGTCTGAGCCCCTGAAAGGGTAGGTAAGTAGATAAAGATGTGTTACTGCCAGAATTTTTTTTAAATTTGGCATGCAGATCCTTCCATTTTGAGATCTTTACTGAAGCATGACCAACTTGAATGACTTTGATGACTGGAGCTAGTGTGAGTCCTCGATATCCATAACCAATCTAAGTTGGTTGAGTGTGAAGAGAAGTCTTCCTAATTGTAAAGGGAAGTCAGAGTTATAATGTGAACCTAGTGAAGTATGAGTTATTCTGGAGAACATTTCTAGGATGGAAATTTCCAATGGCTGGTGGCTGAATCACATTGACATATGCCTTAAAGAAGCAGCTCTGAGGTTCTGATACTTGACAACATAGATTGCTGTCAAAGGCTTCATGGGAAATCATGAAGACAACTGGTTTTCGGACCTTATCCCCAACAAGGGCTTAAAGGGACGATCCAGGATCTCTTAAACTTCAGATCCAATGAGTTATGAGCATCTTTGTTTGTGTTCTTAGGTGATCTGAATGAGGAGCCAAGGGACCTCACCAGAGTTGCTCCTGAGCATCTTTGGAAACCATCTTCACATATATTGATCAAGTTCAGGGCAGTGAAGGCACTGTCTTCATCATTTCCAGACTATAGATGGATCCAGTCACTGAACCAGCCATTTGCCATGGGATATATCTTACTTTGTTTCCTTGTGGATAGGCAGAAATATGCTTTTGATTCATTTATAGGGTTAGTCGTTGGGTGAGAGGTAGCTCATACTCATCTGACTGGAGCTTTGCTTGCAGAGTACTAGGCAGGGGTAGAGAGTTGCTTTACAAATATTGTCCTTTTACCCTGGGAACATTAGGAAACAGTTTTTCTACCATTGACTTAAGATCCTTGTTCTTTTTCCAGTTAACCATGGGCCTGCCTCTTGCCTTTCCATAACTCTGTTGTCCCAGACAGGTGGAAATCCACATCAAAAGTGACAAACGAGACAAGGCTCAGGGGCTTTCAAGTCACTAGTAGTTTCGTTTAGTAAATGGCTATGCATAGTTTCAAAATGGTGCCCTAGTGACTACAAAGCCCCAGAGCCAGCATCATCCCCCAAACCATGTATATTAGGTAAGCACTGGCGCTGTGGGTTAATGAGCCAAACTGCAAAGCCGTTTGAACTGCAAGGCTGGCGGTTCAAGCTCTCCAGTCATTCATTCCTCAGAAACCCTGTCGCTATGGGTCGTATCTGACTCTACAGCACTTAACAACAACAACAACAATCCTCCTTTGTGTTGAGGATAATTCTTGAGAAGGGTTTCTGCATCTCTTACTGGAGATGAATTGATCCTGAATCAGTTTCTCTAGTGTTTTAATTATCTTTGAGACTAGTCTCAAACTCGTCCATTTGGACGCTGGTGTAATTTCAACAGGACCATAGTCTGGAGCCGACTTATGCACTCAACTCTCAAGGGTTTAGAAGCTAGTGGTAGCCTGCTAATATGGCTCTTTGGCTTCGTATCAAAGACTTTTTTCAGGAGGCTTTCAGAGAGTCCAATCCTTCTCCCAGTGAATAGATCATCCTTTACTGCTTGCTGTTGAACCTTTGTTGGAATCTTACCAATGGTCCTGAGTTTAGTATCTTATAAGAGAGTTACTTCTCTAGACAGCTCTATCATAAAAATCTCCCTGTTTATCTGAAGTTGACTCTGGAACTTCCACCCACTATACCTAGTTCTTTGTCTCTAGAATGACCCATTGTAAATTAAGTCCAGCCATGTTTCTACAGGACCAAGATTAAAGGATCAATATTATCATTTGGAGTCCTAGTGTGGATAAAGCACTCAACCTTCAAGGTTGGTTTGAACCACAAGATTGGCATTTCAAACTCTATACCGGGTTGCTACAGGTCAGAATCGACTTTGACAGCACTTAAAAACAGCATTATCATTTTAATAATAATAATTTTAAGAGTGTGTTGTGGGTCTTTAGGATGAGCACTGACTACCAACCATAAGGTGAGTGGTTTGAGCCAACCAGCTCCTCCACAGGAGAAAGATTTCTGCTCCCACCAAGATTTACAGCCTTAGAAACCCTTTACTGAGTTGCTATGAGTTGGCACTGACTTGAGGGTACTTCACAACAACAATCATCATTTTATCTCTAGGTCAAATTATCTTGTAGACTGCACAGCCTACCTAGCTCATTCTTTTGTTCTTCAAGTCTTTGGGTACTAACACTAATCAATCTAGGCTTATTCCTCTGGACACAGTCTTTTTGTGTACTTGTGAGAGTGCAGTGCCAGAATTGGACACCATGAGCCATCTGTGGTCTGGCCAAAGCAGGTAAGAGTGGAAAACGTCTTTAGCCCCAGATGTCTTACTTCCTTTACTTACGTTCCATCACTAATCATGAGGAAGCAAGTGTGTATTAGCATCCTGTTACCAGCCATCAAAAACTGCTTCTATTGGCAAGTGGAGAAGTTTCTTATTTTGTCGTAATATATGAAAATAGAGAAAGTCAGTAGAACAATAGATATTGCAACAAGAAAATAAAACTCTACAATTTTTATAGTGGGTTGGTTTTGGTTAGAAGTCCTGGTGGCACTGTGGTTAAGCACTCACCTGTTCATGGAAAGGTCAGCAGTTTGAACCCACCATTCCATGGGGAAAAGATGTGGCAGTCTGCTTCCGCTAAAATTGATAGCCTTGGAAATTCTTCAGGGAAGTTCTAATCTGTTTTGCAGGTTCACTATGAATTAGAATTTACTAGATGATTTTGGGATTTGGTTGTAGCTAAATAGGAAAAACTCTTAAGGTGCAGTCAATATCTCAGAGTGGGGAAAAGTATGAAAGTGGTCCCTCAATACCTCTTGAAAAGGAGTTCTGTCCCTAAAGTTATTACTCGGGACACAGGTCTCTCATTGACCCCAGGTCACTTCCTTGCCCTTTTATAGAGGAATCTGAGATATGTTGCCCCTGGAGTGCCAGTGTCACCAAGGTGAGTAGGAAAGGCTTCTCATACCACTCCTGTCCTGCTGGGCAAGTGATCTACTTTCAAAAATAGGAATACACGTGACACATAATTCTGGTGTTTTATACAAAGCTGTTACCAGGCAACAGCAAGAGTTGCTGAATATCTGCTAGGTTTCAGGCTACTGTAGGTATGGAAGGGCAGGAAATAAGCCATAGGGCCCATGTGAGCCCTGTCTTGTAGTAGTTCAAGGTCATGGAAATCTATAGCATCACTTAGGTGGAAGTTTGGAGCTATAGGCAACCCACAAAATGCTTCACTAAGGGAGCCAGCACTTGAGCTATTACAACTCAAATAGGACCTTGAAAGGGGATATTCTGTATTCATAGAAAAGCCCAAAGAAACCATGTAGTCCTGGACTTGCAAAGTGTTTGGAGATGTGTGTGTTAGAGTACAAGGCAGCATGGAGGGTACAATAGAAGATGCCAACTGAAAAAAGTAGGTCATCACCAGGCTCTCTAAGAGTATTTTGTGTCTAGGTTGAGAGTCAAGACCAAGGACATGATGCCCAGATGAATGTAAGCATCTCAGTACACCTTGTAGATGTAGACTTTATAGACCTGAAATCTAGAAGGCTAACTGAAATTTTTACTTTTGTCTTTTTCTTCTACTTTCCTGAAACACTCAATTTAGGTCAGGACAGGGACCCCAGAGTTTGACTATTGACATAAATATGTAATCTATCTCAGAGAATCTGCAAGTAAATGAGATTAGCTTAGGATAAGATTCGTATGTGGTGTGTCTCTGTGCATGTGAAATTTGCATTGGAACCAAGTTATGGTGAGCTTTTAATGTCAGATTAGTGTAGACTTGATTCTATCGCTCATGTGAAAAAAGGAGACACCAGATATTTGAGGCAGGAGAGTGACTTTGCTTGGCTACTGGTAGAACTGTGCTAAGTAAGCCATTTCAGCAGTCTATGAATGTGGGAAAGAAGGCTGATGGAACTTTTCCTCCCCCACCACAGCACAGTCTGTCTTTGGCTCATTGTCTGAGTGCACACATTTTAAGGGTAGCTGTCAAGTGCTGCAAGTCTGCAGACTAGACTCACTGTCTCAAAGGATGTGAAGGCCTCAGTCTGCCATTTGGGCATCAGCTGTATAATCCTGATATCTAGAGGGTTAACTGAGGATTTCACTTATTTGACACTGCTGCTACCTTGGAAAGAGAGGTGTGGGTTGTGAAAGAGTGGACTGAGAAAGAAAAGACTCTGGTTCCATCCCCAGCTCAGCTCTGAACTGTCAATGGGTCTTGTAGTGAGTCTCTGTGGGCTTTTTTTGGTTTCTTCTCTCAGTTTATTCTGATCCTCTGCATGTTGGAGTCAAACAATGTGCTTCTATTCTAGGACTGTGCCAAAGAAACCATGAGTTGAATAATGGGATCTTTAATGCTCAAGTACTGCAAGTGGGGGAGACCTTCATGCCAACGCCATAACAAAGTGTCATTTTTCATGTCTTCCAGGGGATTTCATGGTCATGACATTTATCTTCAACATCAGCAGGCAGTTTGGCTATGTTACCTTTCAAAACTATGTCCCTTCTTCTGTAACCACAATGCTCTCCTGGGTTTCCTTTTGGATCAAGAAAGACTCTGCAGCTGCTAGAACCTCCTTAGGTAAGGGAGTCAGGCAAACACAAACATGAAAACACACTGATGTAACTTTACCAAGGTAAGGAATTTCTTTCTCTTGGCCCCTTTAAGCAGTGAAATTCCTGGGTCAGGAGCTAAGTCCACCTCCATCCCTGTGCTTTTTTAGGGGTCACCTCTGTGCTTACCATGACCACATTGGGCACCTTTTCCCGTAAGAATTTTCCACCTGTCTCCTATGTCACAGCCTTGGACTTCTATCTCGCCATCTGCTTTGTCTTCTGCTTCTGTGCACTGACCGAGTTTGCTGTGCTCAATTTCCTGATGTACAACAAGATGAAAACTCAGGCTTCTCCGAATCTCCGCCATGTATGAGCGACCGGGGTATGGGCGTGGAATTCGTAGTCATATCAGTGAAGGAAAAGGGGCTTATGCACATGGGTGGCCAGCTCGCTTAGTGATGGGGAGATAGCCAGGGGGTTGGGAGTTGAATAAACTTCTTGATGTGGTGCTGTGAATTCCCAGCAACGAGAAATGATTTGCCAAGGACAGGTCCCTCAAGCAATCCTGAGATAAGCATCAGACAGCACTAAGGCTTCGGTACCCTTCTCTTGCCTTTTTCTCACTTCTTTCTTTGTGTGTTTCAGTCTCGTTTCCGTGCACGTGCACAGGCACGTGCACGTGCCCATGCCCGGAAGCTTCGGAAAGCTCCTGTCTGCACCATCATCAACATGGAGGGAAATGATGGAGCGGGGGAGTCCTCTCACCCGGGTAGCTCCCAGCGCTCAAAGCCTATCTGCTGCAAGTGGCTCAAGGGTTGTAAGAATTACTTCTGTGTAATCCCCAATTGCAAAGGTAGTACTTGGCAGCAGGGCCACGTCTGCATCCATATCTACCGCTTGGACGACTACTCACGTTATTTTTTCCCACTGGCCTTCTTTTTCTTCAATGTGTTCTATTGGCTTGTTTTCCTTTACTTCTAGGTGCCAGCTGGTACCTTGTGGGGCATCCTCTACTGCTCCCCAGGAGGTTCTAAGCCCCCTTTCAAGGGAGTTGGGGGGAAAGCAGCAGCAGCAGGAACAACCAGAATGTCTTTCCTTCTTCTTTCGCCAAAAACAAGTCTTCAGAGAATTTCTATTTGCTGGCTCTTTGTCTAACCTGTCCCATTCATTGAATTTCCATGACAACCCATTTCCAGTAAAATAGCCCACCTCTTTATTCTTAAAAGGGGAATTCATGATGCCCAGTCTTAAAAATCATAGCTTATCAGGAACTAGCTACCTAAAATGATGTCCATCCATATATTAGCTGGTTAACGCTCTCCCACCAGGGGTTTAACACCTTTTCCAGAATCCCCACCACCATCTTTGTGGTGCTTGAGGTCCAGCTCTGGCATCAACCTAAATGTGCACAGACTCTATTTTCCTGCCCTTCTCCTTCTCCTGCAGATAGACAGACACAGGCCGTATCTATTTAAAAAGGAGCCAGCAACTGAGCCTCTTTGGGACAGTATTCTTCCTTCTGCTGCTGCGACATCTTCCTCTCCCCAACCCACCTCCCTGCATTCATCTTTCATCTGCACTACCAATTCACTGCCCTGAATCCAGTGGGTATCTATTGTGTATGTGATGATCGTAATGACATCTGCTTTATGTTTCACCTTTTTCCTCCGCTTAACCCCTGTGACCCTTCCTGTAACTTCACATTCCCAGCCTTGGCCCAGGTGGTAGACTTTGGTGACTGAAAAATCAGCTATGGATTGGTGCTCACCTAAGGCACAGTGAAGGAGTTCTGCCACTTCCATAGCCCCTGGACCCAAGAGCTGGTTCACATTCATCCCTGGGGCACTCTCACAATTAAAAAACAATCAGTTGAATTCCTTTAAATGTAAATGGCACTTTACTTTTTGCAAAGCACTTTTGGCAAAATCCTTCCATTTTGAGACTCATCATAGTCCTGTGATACAGTAAGGGCAGGATTCTTATCCCTATTTTGCAGATGAGAACCCAAAGGCACAGATTTCTATGGGACTTTTGATCTTACTGGAAACTGCCCAGGATTCCACTGTCACTTTCTAGACCACATGCCAGAGCTCGGCAGCTTTGTTCACCATGATTTGATTCTCTTACCTCTGCTTGCATCCAAGAGGCAGGGCCCAGAGTGGCAGCCTCTCTTAAGTACTGGCCTGCACAAAATTCCCCCCCAAAGCTCTCCTGGCTCTGGTATCCCAGTGAGTTAAATTTGGACACACGCCCCATTGCTTGTATATGCTAAATGAAATCTGTGTCTGTACTTTAATGGGATGGGTGGTTAAGGGTGGGGTTCATCTGCTTCTCACCATCATCTAAAAGGGGGAAAATATTAAATATATTAATAAATATATCAGCAAAGTATGGAAGGTGTTGGTTTCTTGGGGATTCAAACTTGTCTTCAGTGCAAGTTTTAAATCTTAGTTCAATGATCCAAATGTTTGTGTAACTGTTTTTCCCTCCCCTATCCATGACTCCCAGACTTACCAAGCATGTAACATGCACCCTTATCTCATTAGCAGGAAACTGAAAGGAAAAGAGAATTAAGATTCCTTGACTCACTCCTATGACATTGCTTCCTTCTGTGTCCCTTTTACTCTGTTCAATACTCTGGCCCCTTCCTAGTCAGAACTAGAAGGTTCCTAGAGACCACCAGACTCAGTACAGCTCTGCCTCATCTCTTCTTCCATGCAAAGATACTGACGTACAAATAGAAGAGATTTGTCTACTGTCACACAACCAGTCCATAGTGGGAGTGGGATTAGATTTGGAGCCAGCCTGGAAATCTTAGTTGACCAATCTTTCAAATTAAAACTCTAAAAGTATGTTGGGAAATATTGGTCCTGGCTTCTTTTGATTCACCAAACTCAAAAGTGCCTCCGAAACAATCTTAATATCAAGGAAGAGACAAAATTGGACCCTTAACAGCCAGCCTTATCACCATGAAATCCTTTTAATAGTGCTCAAATACTTACCCACATGCGTCTACTTTATTTTTTCTGATGCAGCATTTTTTCCCCCTACATTAGAAAGATAGTAAAATTTCTATATAGAAATAGTACAAACTAGATTCCTTCATCACGGTACAACAAGATTTGGAAGAAATAACAAAAAAACATAACATTTTATTAAAAATTTAAAAGCTTACATAAACTATTATTTAAATGAAGAAATAGAAACCATAATTGGGTGCATTGCTGTTGATAAGTGTCGTTGAGTCAATTCCGACCCATAGCAACCCTGTGTAGGGTTTCCAAGGAGCAGCTGGTAAGCTTAAACCATCTTCCTTGCAGTTCACATGGCTTTGCAGTCTGACACATGAACCCACAGCACCGCACCAGTACTCCAATTGGGTGCATAATACTCCCCAAAATAAAATTGATGAAGAAAACACCACATTTTTTTTTTAAGCCCATGAGTTATAAAACCATCATTATTTTTAAAGAAAAAATCGTAACTTAAGCCTTTCAGTTACTAAACATAGTGGAAGAAACATGAGTAAAGCTTTGAAATCTAGAAATTTGAGAAAGGAAACAAAAGCACATTACACCTAATAAAAGTTATGGGGAATGAAGAATTTAAAAAATAAAATATATAAGAAGAATCAACCATTTGAAAACCAATAAGTGAATAAATTTGGATCCCTACCTCTCCCTTTACATCAACATTATAGCTGAATCAAAGAAATACTTCTAAGCATGATCTAAAGCACTCAAAATTGTAAAGGAAAAGATTGAAAAACTTGTCCATGCTAAGAAATAGTTACAAAAGCAAAAGCAAATAAAAACAAAAATGTATAGCCAAACATACTGTCAACACAGGTCAGTATATGTAGGAAGCTCTCTGAGACAGAGTTTGAGGATTTGGATGGATCAAGGTTGGGTAAAGGAGAAATTGGGCTGTAGTGTAGTCACAACCAGGGTCACAGATTAATCCATGGACATTTCTGGAATTGGGATGGTCCTTCAGAGATGTCATGAATTAAGCAAGGGGGCAGGATCTTTTTAATTCCTTCACTGGCCAGTCATTTGATGTGAACATGGCCATGGAAGGAACATGAACTTTGTAAAGAAGCAACAGTCAACGTCTGGAGAAAGATTCAGTGAAGAACTGTAAGCCTCCAACTATCACAGGAGCTGGAGAAACGAGCTTCTAAGCATCAGGGATAGGGGTTGGGGAAGAATTTGGCACTACATGACAGCATCTGCTGTAGTTCATCATTCACTTTGCTCAAACCCACTTGTCTCAAAGAATAAATTCTGAAGTCTTTCCTCCAAGATTATCTTGGGCTTCTTTTCCTAAGGAAAGCTTAGGTCAGTGGAACAAACTAGAATATTTGCCACTGCAACTGGTTTTGAGGCCTTAACCAATACTCATTGTACCCATCCTATATTACCCATTTTATATTCCCATACCTTTGGCTAGCAGCTCTGCTGATCTACATAGCTTACTTAAAGCAGTGACTAAAACCTTCATCCTTGAAGGGTCTGAATCTTTTGACACCATGCCCTTCTCAAGCCCCAAATGATGAAGTAGTTTGGAGTTTCCAAGGGATACCTAAATGGTTCCCAGCTGGATGCCAAACTGACGCTTGCCTACACCCATTGTTTATCAGTGGCCTTATACCTTCTTGATGATTAGGATCAATTACCCCTGCCAGGATGTTGAGTCATTTTCTTTTGGCGGGTGCCATCAGTAACCAAGAAAAAGTAATGGATCAAATTTAAGGGAATTTTTTTGATGTTGCCTGCTGAAGACATGTAACCACCTGGGAGCCTAAAACGCTAAAATCTGGATGCTCCCAGCCCATTATTGAGTACAACAGAAGTACTAGATATGGACACTTCTGCCAAATTCAGGACTCTTCCAACAAACAGTCTATTCTGGAGTGTACTGTAGGCTTGGCTGAGACTTTATCAGACCTGCTCTGCAGTCTCAGATGTTTATTTCTTTTACGCTCCTAATCTTCAGAAAAACAAACAAACAAACAAACACCCAAAAAGATGGACTGGTAGAGCGGCAGCAACAATGGACTCAAATGTAACAAAAAACGTGATGATGGTGCAGGACTGGCCAGTGTTTCATTCTGTTGGGAATAGGGTCACTACGAGTCAGAAGTGACTCAACAGTACCTAACAATAACAGCATTTCTTACTTCTCTCTGTCATTTCACAAGACTTTCAAGAGGTCCCTATCAAGACCTCATTGTGGTCTGAAAGTTCTTCTAGACTACTCCTTTTTTCCTTCATCTTTAATAGTGTCAAGAAACATTTTGTTCTTCTAGTTTCAACTTGGCATCTGCTTCCCAGATGACTTAACAGATCCAGTTGATATCAGAAACAATACAAGAAAACACATGGTAAATGGGATTCTGAAACTGTATAATTCACTACCTGGCTGACTAGGAGCAATCAACCCTCATTGGTTTTGGGGGTACATATAGTACCTGGCATGTGGTCACCCAATTCTTAAAGGTGGTTACCTGGGAAAGCATCCCACTGGAGAGAAACCCCTTGCCAATTCAGGTATTTGAAGGCTATGGGAGGAACATTGTGGAAGGATAGTGTAGTATATCAGTTATTACTAAATTTTCTTGATGTCTTATAGAGAGATGAGAAACTGAGGACAGCTAACAAGAACAAAAGGACTTTATCTTCTGCAGTGAGAGAGCAGACACATTTGAGAAGCAAATGCAGAACTTAAGAGTTAACCTTGCAAATCTCCAGATAAGATTAATTTGTCTAGTCAGGGCAAAGGAACTCTGGTTGCGTAGTGGTTATGAGTCGGGCTGCTAACCTTAAGGTCAGCAGTTCGAAACTACTAGCGTTTCTGTGGGAGAAAGATGAGGCTTTCTACTCTTGTAAAGATTTACAGCCTTGGAAACGCTATAAGTCACTATGGCACACCACCACCACAGTCAGGGCATGTCTATTAGGCTAAAGTGAAGGTCGTGACTGGGAAAATCTGGGACTCTGAAACAGATTAGCGATGTCTGTGTATATGCCTTTAAGGATTGAGGCTTTGCAGAGTTCCCTGAACTCTCAAAGTATGCAGAAGTGGCTCTAAATATCTCTGTTAAAAGCCAGTATTTCCTCAATAAAAGAAGAGTGTTTAGAAATATCTCCTTCAAGGCAACAGACATTCCCTTCAAGATCAGCCCAACTTCCCTTCCTGGCTGCCAGGACAAAAATTGGAGTTAAATCCAAGCATAATCCACTAAGGAATTTCTAGGTCTAATCAAGCAGGAAAGAACTTGAATGAACTATAAGACCTAGTTGGCATATACTAGAAGGAGTTAAGAGAGTATCATGAGGATTAAGTTTTGAAGATGTTTTATCAAGAGAATTGGAACATAAGAATGGACAACTAAGCACTCATTGGCTTGGGGGCACTTTCCCAGGACACAATATTTAACACTCTGAAAATAATCCCAGGGGCTCCTAGAAGACTGGGAAAGTGATGACCAAAGCTAAGTGAAGTGAAAATGCCCGAGCTGCTCTGGTAGACAGTGGAAGAAGAAATTCAAAGGCTTAGGGAAGTGGCTTTGTTGGAATTAATAGATTGGGTGAAGGTAAAATAACATCAGAGGATACTGTTCCATGACAGGGCTTAGAGGACACTCACGTCTCCAAGACAATGAGGAATGTCCTGGTTATAGGATCACCAGTGTCATTAAGAAGATCAGTACTAACTTTCATCTAAAGCACAATAAAATGTTGAAAAAAAGAGAAAGAAATCATGACACGGTGCCTAGTTTGCTAAAATTCCAATAAATGACAGTTTTATTATGAAAAAAAAAAAAAAGTTAAGTAATGGTTCTCCTCTGCAGGCCAAAGATGACCATAGGAAGGACCATTACAAGACTTAGATATCTAATAACAATGGAGATGATAGCGTTCAAGTGACTGTACTTGAGTACCAGAAACCAAGGTTTGAAATTATCTTAATAACTGGCAAGGATGAAGGGGCAACCAAAGGATCCTGACCTGTAGGGAGTTGAGGAGATGGTTAACAAACAGACAAAATTAGAGCGATCAACAGGACTGCTGCTTAAAATCCACAATCAGAACAAGGAAAGACTGCAGGAACAGAAAGTTGAGGATAACTGACCAAAGAAAGTGTCACAATATTTGCTGAGTTCTTGGACCTGAACCAATTTTCAGAGCTGGAGTCTATTGGCCAAAGAGGTGGATAGGTCTGTTGGAGTAAATATCATACAACACAATGACAAATACAAGTGTATTTAATGATATCATACATCATCCTTCCTCAAAGGGTTTCTAAGTTGTTTACTCAGACGTACACTTGGGCAAATTATTTAATGATGCAGAAAGCATCAAGAGAAGATAGAAGGAATATACAGAGTCACTGTACCAAAAGGAAATGGTTAATGTTCAACCGTTTCAAGAGGTAGTATATGATCAAGAGCCAATGATACTGAAGGAGGAAGTCTAAGGTATATTGAAGGGATTGGAAAAGAACAAGGCACCAGGAACTGATGGAATAAAATTGAAATCTTTCAAGAAAATGAGGTGGCACAGGAGGCACTCACTCATCTCTGCCAAGAAATTTGGAAGACAACTACCTGGCCAACTGATTGGAAGATATCCATATTTGTGCCTATTCCAAAGAGAGGTGACCTAATGAAATGTGGAAACCATTGGACAATCTTTTTGATATCCCATGCGAGTAAAGTTTTACTAAAGGTAATACAGAAACGGCTACAAGTATACTTTGACAGAGAACTTCCAGAGGTTCCAGCTGGATTCAGAAGAGGACGTGGAACAAGGGATATCATTGCTGATGTCCAATGGGTCTTGACTGAAAGCAGAAAATATCAGAAAGATGTTACCTGTGCTTTATTGATTATGCAAAGGCTTTCAATTGTGTGGATCATGACAAGCTATGGACAATAGTACAAAGTAAGAGTATTCCATAACACTTAATTGTGCTCATGAGGAATCTGTACATGGACCAAGAGGCAGTTGTTCCAACAGAACATGGGCACACTGAATGGTTTCAAATTAAGAAAGGTGTGTGACAAGGTTATATTCTTTCACCATACTTATTTAACCTGTATGCTGAGGAAATAATCCAAGAAGTTGGGTTCTATGAAGAAAAATATGGCATCAGGATTGGAGGAAGACTCATTAACAACCTGCAATATGCAGATGATGCAACCTTGCTTGCTGAAAGTGAAGAGGACTTAAAACATTTACTGATGAAGTCAAAGAGTACAACCTTTGGTATGGATTACATCTCAATGTAAAGAAAACAAAAATCCTCACCACTGGACAAATAAACAACATTGTTATTAATGGAGAAAAGATTGAAGTTGTCAAGGGCTTCATTCTTCTTGGATCAACTATCAACACTCACAGAAGCAACAGTCAAAAAATCAAATGATGTATTACATTAGGCAAATATGCCTAATTTAAGTTGAAGAGCAAGGATATCAGCTTGAGGAGTAAGGTGTGCCTGACCCAAGCCATGGTATTTTCAATAGCCTCATAAGCATGTGAAAGCTAGACAGTGTATAAGGAAGACAGTAGAAGAATTGAAGCTCGTGAGTTATGGTGTTGGAAGAGAATATTGAAAGTGCCATGGGCTGCCAAAAGAACCAATAGTTATGTTTGGAAGAAATGCAGCCAGAGTGCGCCTTGGAAGCCAAGATGGTCAAACTTCGTCTCTCATACTTTGGACATGTTGTCAGGAGGGACCAGTCGCTGGAGAAGGATATCATGTTTGGTAAGGTGGAGGGTCAGAGAAAAAGAGGAGACCCCCAATGAGATGGATTGGCCAAGTGGCAGCATCGATGAACTCAAGAGTGGCAACAGTAATGAGGTTGGACCAGGATCTGCAGTATTTCGTTCTGCTGTGCCTAGGGTCACTAGGAGTCGATACCGACTCGATGGCACATAATAACAACAACAACAACAACACTTGGGAGAGAAGGGGGTATCCAGACATCACAAAGACTACTGGACACATGGTCAGAATTGACATCAGTACTGGAAAGACAAAGTGCCATTAAATTTTGAACAATAAATGTAGTCCTGACTAGAGCACAGCTCATGTGATCCTTCAGCATTCACATACCCACCCAGTGTTCATTTTGCCAGGCTAAAGTGTATTATTGGAATGGATATACCTGGAAGTTGACTTAACCATCCTATGGAGTCTGTGGTCTATGGGATAGGAGCTATCATAATTAGAAAGGCCAAATGGAAACATCTGAAAATGCACCATGACTTAAGATGGTGATGGTGGTGATTGTGTGCCACTGAGTTGGCTCTGACTCATAGTGGCCCTGTATAGGCTTTCCTAGGCTGTAAATCTTTACAGGAGCCAAAGGCCTTATCTTTGTTCTGCAGAGTTACTGGTAGATTCAATTATTGACATTGAGATTAGCAGCTCAGCTCATAACCCACTGTGCTACCAGGAGTCCTTCCAGCTAAGACAAACAATTAAAAACATTATTAGATTCCAGGTGGAGAAATTAATGCTCCTTTAATGATTACAAGGATGTTCCTGACATAATTTCACTTATTTCACCAGTCTAACCCTTGCAAAAAATGTAATTAACAGTGACAACATACCGCCTCAGGCTTCACTAAGTAGTTGCCTGGATTACAGCTGCTGCACCATATTGTTGCTTGGGTAGGTTAATAAAGCTTCAAGTACCTGATATGCAGTAACTTATTTGGCAGATGTGAGCATTTACATTCCAATTACAAAAAAGTATAAAAAATAATGGGTTGGAAAAACATTAATTTATAGCTTTTCCCAGGGATATGGTAATTCTCAAAGCCCCTTTTACAATATAGTCAGAAAAACATCTAAGCTATCAGGATAACACCACTGTGACCCTTTATACTGTCAATACCATGCTGATATGTCAGGACAAATAAACTGTGGTGAGTATACTAGAGGCCTTCGTAAGACACATGCATCCAAAGGGTAGGAGATACGCCAGATGAAGACTCAGGAGCTGCCATTTCAGCTAAGATTCTAGGGATCTAGTGGTCAGGAAAATTCCAGGGTATCCTCTCAGAAATAAAAGGCAAATAAAATAGCTGCATCTTCCATCTCAAATAAAAAACAAACAAACAAAGAAGTAGCTTCTTTGGACAGGGGGGCAAAACATCCTGCCCCTAGGAATACTGTCCTGGTCCATACAACAGGTGGCATAAAAGCCTGAGAGCTTTGAGAAATGCAAGGAAGGGGTCTGGTGCAAGTTCAGGCTGCTGTGAAAGCATAAGTACTACAAGGGCCACATGATTCAACATAAACTATTGTGTTAAAGATGTGTGGACTGGATTAAGCTATGGAAAGTCACTTATTGTTAAGTGACCTTGAGTCTGTTCCAACTCATAGCAACCCTGTATGAGTTGAAGAGCAGCTTTGAACTGGTGACTGCAGTTAGCAGTACAGTGCTCATCATACACTGCCACATCTAGGATGAGTAATTAGAGGATTCAGGAAAGCATAAGGGAACAAGATCATTTACGGCCTCATCATCATTTGTAAAAGTTTTGGCTGTTACTCTGAGGGTGAAGGCACATGAATAGAGGAATGACCTGATCTGACCTAGCTTTTTAAAGGATCACTCTTGTAAGTCTTAAAATTAGTCTGTTACCTGTAAAGGGCATATATAGTAATATCACTTAGGAAACTATTGCAATAATAGTCCAGGTGAGGGTTCATGGTGGAGGGGATGAGAAAGACACCAATTACTGTAAAGGTTGAGGCAACATTTGTTGATGACTTGGGAAAGGTTCTGAAGGTGAGATTTTTCTCTTCATTGTATTGCTTAAATTCTCAGTCTTTATACATAAGAGTACACCAGGCGCTTCCCTGACCAGGCAACTCAGGTAGGGCAGTCTCGGGGAAAAGGGGTGGAATCACACATAAGAAACCTCTGTCTAGCAGACAGACAGCCTTTGAACAAATATAGATCGTATATTTCAACATTATGAACTCGTTTTTTTTAAAAGATCAAATTGGCAGCCCTCTGCCAAGCCACCGAGGCTCAGAAACGCCCAAGGCACAGGCCCGCCCACTGAGGCCAAGGCCCTCCCAAGTCCCAGACACTCCCACTAAGGCCAATCAATGCCTGCCCTGAGGCCCAACCCACCCACAGACTGGTCACAAAGGCCCAGGCCCAACCAAGGTCTAACCCACCGCGTAGCCAGGTCACTGGGCCCAGGGCCCCAGAGGCCCAACCCGCCACGTAGCCCGGTCGCCAAGTCCCAGTGCCCCTGAGACCCAACCTGCCCTCAGCCCGGTCCCCGAGGCACAGGCCCCCCGAGGGCCAATCCGCCCAAACCACTCGCTGAGGCCCAAGCCGCCCGATGCCCAGCTGCTGATACTCAGACCCCTGAGGACCAAACCGCCTGCCCGAGGCCCAAACCACCTGCCCTATGCTCAACTCACCCGCACAAGGCCCAAATGGCCTGCCGCCAAGGCCCAGGCCAAACTGAGGCCAAAAAAAGTTACTCTGAGTTAAGCAATAAGGAGAGTGAAAATGGAAGACCACATCCTGATCACATCTTCCTGGAGGTAATCAGAAAACATGAAAAATTAATAAAACACATACTTAATTAATTATTAGGGCCACAGATAAACATTAAACATGCCCAAGAAGAAAAAGCAGATGACCATATCGGCACATGTCCAGAAAAAAGATAAAATATCTGAGACAAATGAACCAGAAGTAGACCTTCTCTCCATGCT
>NW_006408819.1:1288188-1289265 GCF_000296735.1 Chrysochloris asiatica
ATCGATAATTACACTGAACGTAAATGGATTGAATGCACCTGGTAAGAGACGGAGGGTGGCAGAATGGATAAGAAAACAAGATCCTTCAATATGCTGTCTGCAAGAGACGCATCTCATACACAGAGACAGAAACAGATTTAAAAGGGAAAGGATGGGGAAAAAAAAATACCAAGCTAATTACAATAAAAAGCGAACAGGAGTGGCAGTGCTAATCTCAGATAAAATAACTTTAAGGCAAAAGCCAGCATAATAGATAAAGATGGACATTATCTCATGACTAAAGGGACAATTGAACAAAATGAAATAACTATATTAAATATCTATGCTCCCAATGAAAGGGCGCCAAAATATCTAAAACAAACTCTAATAGATTTAAGAAAGAAATAGATGAATCCACAATAATAGTGGGTGACTTTAATACACCACTTTCAAAAGTGGATAAAACAACCAGAAAGAAACTCAACAAAGACACAGAAGAACTAAACAACACAATCAACCAACAGGACTTTATAGATGTGTACAGAGCATTCAACCCAACAACTACACAATACACATTCTTTTCAAGTGCACATGGAACATTCTCCAGAATAGACCATGTTTAAGTCTACAAAACAAGTCTCCATAAATTTACAAATATCAAAATACTACAAAGCATCTTCTCAGACCACAATGCTATCAAAGTAGAAGTCAACAATATAAACACCAAGGAAATCAAGAAAAATACATGGAAAGTGAATAACACCCTGCTGAAAAGCGACTGGGTAGTAGAAGAAATCAAACGTGAATTTGAAAAATTTCTCGAAATCAATGAGAATGAAAACACAACATAGCAAAATCTTTGGGACACGGTGAAATCTGTGCTGAGAGGACAATTTATTGCAATAAACACACACATCCAAAAAGAAGAAAGAACTAAAATGAACACATTAGCAGCATCTACAACAATTAGAAACAGACCAACAGAGGGAACACACAGTCACCAAAAGAAAAGAAATAATAAAGATCAGAGCAGAAATAAATGAGATAGAAAACTATAAAAACAATCAAGACAAGAAGCTGGTTCTTTGAAAGAATTAA
>NW_006408819.1:1293541-1305958 GCF_000296735.1 Chrysochloris asiatica
ACACCTGGAACTCCAAGACAGCTAGGGAACCAGAGTGGTCCTATACCTCTTGATTAGTGTGTCCTTGAAAACGCAAGATTTGAGAATGGATATTGAAACTCTGATGCTTGCCTTATCTTTCTGGGCACATTCAATCTAACTCAACTTGCACACTCTTAGTTTGAGCTGAATAAGCATGTGGCATGCTTAATTCTTTGATAAATGTAGTTTGGTCTGGGATCCAGTGAAGCTGAGAAGGAACTGAATTAAAGGCAGACAAGTAAAACTCTCATACAGATAATTCTTACTGGGATAAGTGTAAACTTGAGTGTAAATGCAGAATTATGACTTCTCCAAGGTCAAATATGCTTGTTTCAAATAAAGGACTTGGGGAAAATTCATAACATGGACATGAAGGGTGGTCCAGAGCACATGATAAGAACTTCCCAAAGGGACTGATGCGTAGTAGCAAGTAGCACAGTATATCTTGACTTTGTCAGTTCATGGGCTTTAAATGTTTTAAAACTCCATTAAAGAAAATGATCACCTCAAACAAAATAGACACCCAGTTTTATTCTGGATTTCAAACCTATTTTATATTTTAAGAACTCAATAACTACAATCAGTAATAAAGTTTCCTATTATTTATCACCAAGTTTGATTTACAGAAAGGGAAATACTATCAGCCAACTACATGACAGTTAAAATTCAAATTCAACTTGTCAGGAGCAATGTGGTTTTAACTCCATATCAGGAAATGTTGTGTTCATGAGGAAAATTTTTGTGTTCATCAAATTGTTTCAGATTACTCTTTTTCCTCTTCTTTTTTCTTCTAGTTGAGCTCTGATCATCCAGCCATTGAAGCCGGGTCAAGTGGGTATTATCTGCAAGTGTGGGAGTTCTTGTGCATATGCTATAAAGATTCTTTCCCTCTAAGTTGGTATTTTAAGCTACTACATCCATAAGTATAGGTCAAGTTCATCAGATTGTAGTGATTTACACTTATTTTCTTTAATAATTTTTTTCTCCTCTTTTCCTTCCTCTAGTTGGAGCTCTGGTAGCATGGTGGTTATGAGTTAGGCTTCTAACCTGAAGGTAAGCAGTTTAAAACTACCTGCTGTTCCCTGGGAGAAATATGAGGCCTTCCAGTCCCATAAAGATGTATAGCCTTGGAAACCCTGTGCAGGGTCACTATGAGTTGGAACCGATTCCTCGGCACACCACCACCACCAGTAGGGTTCTGAACATTCAGCCATTGAAGCTAGGTCCAATGGGCACTATCTTCAAGTTTGGGTGCTCTTGTGCATATCCTTCATATCAACTGGATGCTTCACTCTTAGCTCTAGCCCTCTGTGGCCATGTCCTTGTCCACTCTCAGGAGTCCCCAAGTCACACCGTACTTCGGGCCAGCCAGCTTTCACCATACTCCAGGTCAAAGATGGTCTATGTAACTTGGTCAGACACAGTCCACCTCTTCATTGCTGCTTTCCCCCCACTTCCTCTTACCGGTAGACCAACATGGTCACCAGCACGCTTACATACCTGCTCGTGTATTTCCCCACCCCCTTTTTTCCCCTAAGTTTTTATTGTGACTTATGTGATAGTTTACATGGGAGAACGTTAGTTTCACATTCATCCCATCTTCTTTCATTTCATTGCAATGATTACAATTCCCTTCAGGCATTATCAAACAGCCAAAGGGCTCATCCCACAAGGCTGTCCCCTGACCATCAACACACAGACCTTCTCTCTCCCAGGGTCCAGAGTTCCCAGCTGCTCCATCTCTCCAAGTCATCGTCTCTGCCTCCATCTCTGGTGTTGCTGCTTTTCTGGATAGGGTCCCACACTCTGTTCTTCTCCCTTGATGGGTCCTCCACTCCTGGAATGTAAGATTAGCCACTCCCCTCATTTTGTTACAAAATGTCTACCTTTACATTTGCAACACTCACAATCTGTCCTGATAGCAATTATTCACTATTAAACCACAAGAGTCTTATCCCCATCTCCTTTCACCAGCCCGGTCCAGACAACCACTTAGTGAAGATTCTACCTTCCCCTTGTACCCTCTGAAACTAGGCTCCCTCTTTACAAGAGAACACTGTCACATTTTTCTCCTGAAGATAAGCTGGTTTGAATCACAGAACTTTCTGTAAGCAGTCATAGATGTCTGTCTGGGAACTAAGGCACACCTTATCCAAGTCAGGGTATTTCCAATAATCTCATATGCATGTAAAAGTTGGGCAATGAATAAGGAAGACCACAGAAGAATCAATGCATTTGAGTTATGGTGTTGGAGGAGAATATTAAAAGAACCATGGACTGCCACAAGAACAAAGTAATCGGTGTTGGAAGAAGTATAGCCAGAATGCTCCTCAGAAGTCAGAATGTTCCTTGGAACCCAGAATGGCCAGACTTCTTCTCTCATACTTTGCACATTTTGTCAGAGGGACCAGTCCCGGGAGAAGGATATCATGTTTGGTAGAGTGGAAGGTTGGAGAAAAAAAGGAAGACCCCAAGGAGATGGATTGGCATAGTGGTGGCAGCACTGGGCTCAGGTTTAGCAAGGATTGTGAGTCTGGTGGGAGACTGGGTAGAGAGTTTTGATTTGTGCTGTACAGGATCACTATGAGTCAGTGCCGACTCTATGGCATGTAACAACTACAACAAGAAATCACTAGTCTCAGGGTATACAGTTCACAGGAAAGAAAGAGGTACATTATTTCCCAACTGCCAAATTGTAACTAACACCCCTCTTGTTTAATGCTGCATTCTAAGTTTACACAAGAACCCAAAAATAGTTTTCTACAATTTACATTTTGTTTCTTGTTAGTAAATAAATGTGTAAATAAAAATAAAAAAAATTATATTATATGCAAGTAAAGTTTTGCTGAAGATAACTAAACAACGATTGCAGCAGTACACCAACTGGGAGATGCCAGAAATTCAGGCTGGAATCAGAAGAGTATGTGGAAAAGGGATATCATTGCTGACACCAGATGGATCTTGGCTAAAAACAGAGAATACCAGAAAAATATTTACTTGTGCTTTATTGATTATGCAAAGGCATTTAGCTGTGTGGATCATAACAAACTATGATTAACATTGCAAAGAATGGGTATTCCACAACACCTAATTGTGCTCATAAGGAATCTGTGCACAGATCAAGAGATATCCTTTGAATAGAACAAGGGGATACTGTATACTTTTAAATCAGGAAAGGTGTATTTCAAAGTTATATCTTTAACTATATTCATTCAATCTGTATGCTGAGCAAATAATCCAGGAAACTGGATTATATGACGATAAACATTGTGTCAGGGCTGGAGGAGGGGTCGTTAACAAGCTGAGACATGCAGATGATACAACCTTACTGAGGCAGATCAAAGATCATAGCCTTCAGCATGGATTGCACTTCAGTGTAGAAAAAATGAAAATACTCACAAGCAGACCAATAAATAGTAACATAACGATAAATGGATAAAGAGCAAGAGCTATCAAAGATTTCATTTGGTTTGGATCCATGATCAACATCTATGGAAGTAGCAGTCAAGAAGTCCAAGGACGTATTGCATTAAGCCAATCTGCTACAAAAGTCCTCTTTAAAGTGTTCAAGAGCTAAGATGTCACTTTGAGGACTATGGTGTGGTAGACCCAAGACAAGGTATTTTCAGTTACCTCATATGCATGTGAAATTTGGACAATGAATAAGGAATATCGTAGAAGAATTGGTGCATTTGAATTATGGTGTTGGCAAAAAATATTGAAAGTATCATGAACTGCAAGAAGAACAGACAAATCTATCTTAGAAGTACAGCCAGAATGATTCTTAGAGGCAAGGATAGCCAGACTTTGTCTCCTATACTTTAAGCATGTTGTCCAAAATGACCAGTACCTGAAGAAGGATATCATGCTTAGTAAAGTTAGTGAAAAATAGGAAGACCATCAACCAGATGGATTTATATAATGGCAGCAACAATGGTCTCAAAACAATTGTGCAGATGGCACAGGACCAGGCAGTGTTTCATTCTGTTGTATATAGAGTCACTATGAGTTTGAACTGATGGTATCTAACATATATGTTGTTTCTAAGTGCAGTTGAATCCGTTCTGATTCACAGCAACCCTTCGTAGTATTTCAGAGAAGTGACTGATGAGTTTGAACTACCAACCATGTGGTTAGCAGTCCAGTGCTTATCCTACAGGACCACAACAGGACTATGGCATATTAATATGTAAATAATCACAGTAATATGTATGATTATTTACATAATTGTGGACATTTTTTATATGAATTTGAGGTTTATAAAAAAATTATTAGCAAATTAAGAATAAAAAGCACTTCTTACATTGAATTTTAAAATATTTCTTCATAAAGCCTAGGAGAAATATCACAGATAAAAGAAATCCTTTTATATCAGGAGTTGGACAAAGATGCTTGCTATGTCCACTTCAACATTATGCTGGAGATACTAGTTAGTGTGGTAAGGAAAGAAAAACATGAATTATAATGTATTGCTGTTGGTTGTTAAGTTCCATAGAGTCGGTTCTGACCCATAGTGACTCTGTATAGGGTTTCCAGGGAGCATCTGGTGAGCTTGAACTGCTTACCTTGCAGTTCAAATTGACTTTGCATTTCAGCGCATTAACTCACAGTGTCACACCAGGACTCCATATGTGTGTATGTGTGTATATATATATATATATATATATATATATATATATATATATACATATACATATATTTTGCATGCATTATACACCACTGCCCTTATTCACGTATTAACAATTACAAGCTTGCAATGTATTCCAAGTAATAATACTAATACTTGATGACCACACACTTGTGGTGTCTGTCAATTTTTCCTCACAATCATTCCTCACCCTTTTGCTGCTCCATTCTGTTTCTCAGGCTACCACTCAGTGACATCACTAGTGAATGTGAATGGAATACAGACCATACCTAGTGACAGTAAGGAAACACTAAAATGGCTATCATTTTTTGTGCAATATTTCAGCAGAAATCAATTGATATTTAATTAAATAAAATATCAGTGAATTTAGTTACAGCAACAAAAAAAAATATTTTTATATAATCACAGCTTCTTGTTGTTAAATGCTATCGAGTTGATTCTGACTTATAGCAATTCTGTATAATTTTCCAAGAATCAGCTGGTGGGCTTGAACAGCTGACCTTTTGTAGTTGTTGTTGTTAAGTGCTGTAGAGTCAGTTCTGACCCATAGCAACCCTGAACAGGGTTTCCGAGGCTGTAAATCTTTACGGGAGCAGAAAGCCTCATCTTTCTCCCACGGAGCAGCTGATAGTATTGAACTGCTGACCTTGCTGTTTGCAGCCTGATTCGTAACCACTACACTACCAGTAGTCCAGTACTAATCCTACAGCATGCCACACCAGGACATGTATCAATATACTTACAAGCTTAAAGGTCTACACTAGGCTGATACTTGAACCTTTTAGTGGGCTCAAATCAGACCTGTCAATATCCAATTTCAGTGATGCTTCAAATCATGTGGTTTTTGTCTACACTACCTACAAGCACACTTTGTTGTTTTTCTTGCTGCTGGTATTTTTATAGTGGCTGGTCTTGCCAAATTTTCTGTTTTTGTAGCTACAATATTGTGATAAATAATATTTGTGAATCTACTTCAATGACTTTTTTTGAGCATGAAGTAGTAATCAAAGGGAAAGAAGAAGAAACATTAAAATCATTTAGTTCAGTTATTAATAGCAGTGTAACTAATGTCATTCAATAATAACGTAGAAATATTTTATACTATACTTGTGTTATTACTCACATATTACAAAATATTGCATTTAAGCAATTTGCAATGGTATTTATAACATATTATTTCATGATTAAAATTGGTAATAAGCATTGCTAACTATTCTGTATAGGAGTCCTGGTGTGGCGCTGTAGGATAATGCACTGGACTACAAGGTCGGTTTGAACCTCATGGTCAGAAACCCTATACAGGAGTTTCTGTGAGCCGGAACCAACTTGATGCCACTCAACAACAAGGATTCTGTATGACCTGGTACAGGAGGAACTTGGGGGGGGGGGGTGCATGACACCATGAGTGACACCCACCTTAGTGATGCCACTGCTGCCACTCTCCAATTCTAATGTCTCTTGAAGGGAGATTACTGGGTGAGAGGAAAGAGAAAGCCAGACTACGTACTTTGCTCCTTTCTCTTTGCCTTGAACTGCATCTTTATCCACTGTGACTGTAGCTTCTACCTAACAGAGTCTTCATGATTCTAGTTTCCAGCAGGTGAACCTTCCCCCAGGACTGTGAAAACTCTGCCTCCTCTCCTGTCTAGGAGTGGTAGCAGTTTCCTGCTGTTGTGTATCTCTGGACTACTTTATTTTACCAAATTTGATTCTTCAATAATTCCATCTCATATATAACAAGTTACCTGCATTATATTTCATTTACATTTTTCCTCCTGTGAAAATTAGGATGGTTTCTATTTTCCTGGTTGGATCCTGACTGATAAAGTCTTTATAACTTCTCACTTGACTTATTACAACAGACTTTTAATACATCATTCTGATTCTAGTCCTTTTCCACTCTAATTCACTGCTCACATTGCAGCTCAGAGTCCTGGTGTAGCACTGTGGGTTAATGCACCAGACTGCAAGGTTGTTTGAACTGCAAGGTCTGCTGCAAGGTTCAAACTCACCAGCTGCTGCTCGGAAACACTGTACAGGGTTGTTATGGGTCGGAACCTACTTGACGGCACTTAACAACAACAACAGCAACAAATTACAGCTAAAGTAGCATGTCTTAGGCTAGCTTTTTCTGAAATGCTTAATAGTTCCCCATTGACTACAGGATGGAGTCTTTGCTATGGTTTGCAGTTTACTGGTGGGGATATGTTGGGAAAGGGGGCTATCGACAATGTTTGGTTACCACATGGACACCAAAGTAGCAAGCTGCAGGCTATATTTCATATTCCCTCCTCACAGAAAGGAAAGTTCACTCTCAAACACAGCTTTGGAGAGTCATAAAAAATTAAAACCCCTTGAAAGATAAAGACCAATTCCAAGGAAGATTCTAATTCATCCACTTGCTTCATTCTCAAGAGATTTGTGACCAATCAACAAATGACCATAGAGCACATGTAAAATAAGCTTAGGAGTTTCTTATCTTCTAAAACAAAAATATTTCATTGTGGTTTAGGCAAAGATTTAAAGAGCAAATTAGTTTCCAATTCAGCTACTTATACACAAATTGTTTGGTGACATTGGCTGCAATTCCCACAATGTGTCAGCATTTTCTCCATTTCCATCTTGGGTTCCCTGTTTCCATTCATCCACTTTTCCTGCCCCTTTCTTCCTTCTTATCATTATTTTTTGGGAAAATGTTGCTCTTTTGGTGTCATAAAATTAATTGTTCTGATGAGCATGTTCCTCACAGGTGTTATTGTTTACTTTATAGGCTTGTCATGACTGAAAGGTGATCTCCAGGAGTGGTTTCAGTTCTAAATTAGAAGGGTGTCAGAGGGCCAGGGGCTCCATCAGTGTCTATCAGACCAGTAAATCTTGGTCATTTTTATGAATTTGAATTCCGTTCTTCTTCTTCTTCTTTTTTTTTTCTCGCACTCTATCCAGTAACTTCTATTGTGATCCTCTGTGGTCAGAGTTGGTGGTGATGGTAACCAGGTATCATCTAGTTCTTCTAGTCTCAGGTTAATAGAAGCTGTGCTTCATGTGGTCCATTTGTGCTTTGGACTAATTGTTTCTGAGTGTCTTTGGTTTTCTTCACTCTTTTTTGCTCCTGGTAGGAAGAGACTAGTAAGTTGTCCCTTATATGGCCACTCATAAATTTTTGTGAGTGACCATTCACTACTCACCATAGTAGAATGTAGAACTTTGTTGTGGTTTTTTTTTTTTTTACTTTTTATTGTGAATTAAGTGAGTGTTTAAAGATCATCAGTTTTACGCTAATCAAATCATACACTTTATTTTATCTCAATGATTGCAATCCCCTTTCATGTAACAACAATTATTCCACGTGTTCCCTGTGATTGTTATTTCTAATCCACTCTTTTTTCCAACGCTTTTGACCTCTGAGCTTAGGTAAATGTTGCCCTTTTGATCTTGAATTGTTGACCATTCCAGGGGAGTATATTTTACCATTGTTGTTGACCCCCTATATACCTATCTACTGCTTGACTGAAAATTGGGCCATGAGGGTGAGTTCAATTCCAGACCCAAAGGATGGCCAGGGACCATAGTCTAAGGTTCCTTCCGTCTCTTTTTGACCAGTTAGACCTTATTTTATTTTTTAAATTTTGGAGTTTGTTCTGTTTTCCCCTACTGTATCTCACTTGGACCATCTAATGTGATACCTTTCAAAGCAGTTGGTAGTGGTAGACAGGCACAACTTAGTTCTTTTGGTCTCAGAGTTGGTCAAATTGATGTTCACATATTCCATTAGTCCATTGGACTAATTGATAACACGTGTCTTCAATTTTCATCACTCCCTTTTCCTCCGCCCATGGAAAGACCAGTAGTTGTGTTCTATCTTAGATGGCCACTCATGAGCTTTTAAAATCACAGTTGCTTCTTACCAAAGTAAGATGTAGAATATTGTCTTTTAGGACTATTAGGTCAGTTGATCATGATGCTCCCTGAGACTGTGTTCCTGAGTCCCCATACCCAGTAACTAATTGCCTCATGGTATTTGGTAATGTCTAAGAAAATTTAATAATTTTTCCCCTTGTAAACTCTACCATGGGGAGTGTGGTGGCTCCACATGATAAGCACTGCATTGTGAATCACAAGGTCTTCAGTTCAAGCCACCAGCTTACTCCACAGAAGAAAGATGAGACTTTCTGCTCCTTCAAATATTTAAAGGCTCAGAAACCTTATACAGGGGCACTATAAGCTGGAACCAACTCAACGGCACTCAACAACAACAAAAATGCTCCACCATATACATAGATATATTTGCAGCAAAAGTAAAATACCCATGTGCAAATATCCTCTATTAAACATTTTTTTTTATTGTGTGATAGTTTACATGGGGGGACATTAGTTTTACATTCATTCTATCATACATAGTTTCATTGCCATAGTTACCATCCCGTCCATGCATCATCACCCAACCAAAGAGTATACCCCACAGGCCCCCCCTTTTCATATTTCTGTGTATACTGCCATTCTGTTTCCCATACCTATTCAGCCTGTGTATCTGTTCATGGATCTACTCATAGAAGAACACTGTTGTTATGTACATAATAGTACTTACCTCTATGCCCTTAAACTCTTGTATTCTTCCCTGTGTCTCCACCTGTGTTCATCTTTCTTCTGCTAACCTCCTTCTTGTTATAGATTGCCTCCCCAATCACCCAAGTTAACATGTTTATGTTTGCTCTCTAAGCAGTGAATTGCTTTCCCTTCCCACCCACCCCTTCTAACCATCAAATAATCTTTCTTTTAGCGTGGAAATCTTTCCTTGAGATTTTACAATAGAGATCTCATACAATATTTGTCCTTTTGTGGTTAACTAATTTCACTCAGCATAATGACCTCCAGTGACTTCAAAGGATAAGCACTGGAATATGAACCACAAGATTGGTGATTTGATCCTACCAGCTGCTTCATGGGAGAAATATGAAGCTTTCTGCACTTGTAAACATCTACAAGCCTCAGAAACTCTATCCAGGGTTCCTGTGAGTCAGAACCAATTTGAAGACATTTAACAACAAATCCATGTTTTAAGGTGTTATAAGCTGTTTTGCTGTTTCATCATTATACTTCAATGTTGCATAGTATTCTATTGTGTGTATGTACCAAAGTGTGTTTTACTACTCTTCCATTTATGGGCATTTAGTCTGTCTCCATTTTTTTTTTACTATTGTGAATACTGTTGCAATTAACATGCATGTGCATACATCTATTCTTGTCATGGTTCTTGCATCTTGAGGATATATACCAAGTAGAGGGATTACTGGGTAATATAGGAGTCCTAGTTTGGTACTGCAGGATACTGCACTGGATGGCAAGGTTGGTTTGGACCACAAGGTCTATGGTTCAAATCCATCAGCTGTTCCTTGAAAACCCTATACAGGGTCACTATGAATCAGAACAGACTGGACAACATTTAACAATAAGAACAACAAAGTATTGCGATTTCCAACTCTTTGAGGAAGTGTCATACTGTGATTAACAGTGGTTGCACCATTTGAAAGTCCCACCAGCAGTGTAGGTACACCACAGTCTCTCCACACCCTTGCCAGAATTTGTTGGGCTTTTTTTTTTTAAAGATGCTATTATGCTGGAATTAGATGATATCTCATTGTTGTTGTGATTTGAACCTCTGTAATGGCTCATTTCTAAAGGAGTCCTGGTGTGGAGCTGTAGGATACGCACTGGATGACTAACCACAAGGTGTATGTTTCCACACCCTCCAATCACTCCTGGGAAACCCTCTAAAGGGTCTCTTTGAGTTGGAACTGACTTCATGGCACACAGCCACCACCACCAATGGCTAATATCCCAAAAATTTCTGTATATGTTTGTTGGCCATCTGAACGCATTCTTTGGTGAAGTGTCTGTTTATGTCCTCTGCTGATTTTTAATTGGATTACTTCTTTTTCTTGTAGAGGTATTGAAATGTCCCATATGTCACTGCAAAAAAAAACCTTCCCAGGGGGACTTCCAGTGCTTCCCTGACTGGGCAGCACAAGTACACGGGCTCTGGAGAATATGGGGGTGGTATCGCACAGGGAGGCCCTGGCCTGGTAGATAGACAGCCTTGGGGCAAACATAAAATATCAGGCCTTAACATTATGGGCTTGCTTTTTAAAAAAATCAAACTGCTGAGGAGTTACAAGCATTTTGAGCCTCCACCAGCCTGTGCTTAGTTCCCACCCTGAGGACTGTCCTGCCCATTGCAGAGCGTGGAGCTCAGGGCTTGAGCGGAGACGTTCAGAGGGCGGACGCTCCCAGAGAGCTAGCAGGGCGACAGGAACTAGCTTGATCCATCCCAGGGGGGGCCTCATTGCCACTTTAGGCATTGTCAGTGTGGATATAGGGCAAATTGGGGTGCTCACGGCACAGGGAGACAGAGAGAGGCATTGTAGACATCATCAGACACAGCCGCGCCATCTGCCTGCCCCCACCCTCAGCTTTTTCGGCCTAGGCAAGCCCTCTGCCCAGCCTCCGAGCCTCAGGCCCACCCATCAAGGCACAGGTCAGCCCAAGCTGAGACACCAATAACAAAGCAGTCCTGCTGTGCTTCTGTGGGTTAATGCGCCAGACTGAAAAGCCTTTTGAACTGCAAGGAATGTGATTCGAGCTCACTAGCTGCCCCTTGGAAACCCTATACTGGGTCACTGTGGGTCATGATTAACTCCACAGCATACCAACAAGGAAAAGAGCTCAGAAGGGGCTGAAAAAGAGTTAGGGCACTAAAGACTTACTTACATTAAGCCACACTTTTTTCCTCTTTCTTCTGCCCCTCCCCCCCCCTTTTTTTTGTGTGTGTGTAATTAGAGCCTGCCTTATTCAAGAGCACAGGCCAGCCCAAATTGAGACACCTTTGAGTAGTTGTTTACCACCAATAACAAAGCTGTCCTGCTGAGGCTGACTGCAAAGCCTTTTGAAATGTAAGGACTATGTTCAAGCCCACCAGCTGCTCCTTGGAAACCCTATACTGGGTCGCTGTGGGTCACGATTGACTCCACAGCATACCAACAAGGAAAAGAGCACAGAAGGGACTGAAAGAGAGGTAGAGCATTAAAGACTTATTTACATTAAGCTACGCTTTTTTTCCTCTCTTTCTTCAGCCCCTCCCCCCCTTTTTTCTTTTCCCCCATCTTTTTTTCTGTTTTGTGTTTTGTGTTGTGTTGCTTTGTTTTTTCTCTCATTAGCACTATTGTTTGTTATTATTATTATTATTATTTGCTTCTGGTTTTGTTTTCTATGCGACTGGTGTTGCTTGGCTGTCACATAGCCTACCTTCTGCTATCAGAGGACTCCGCTTTTGTTTTTTATTTTTATTTTGGTTTTGTTTTCTACCGGACTGGTGTTGTTTGGCCATCACATAGCCTCCCTTCTGCTATTGGAGGACTCTTTGTCTCCCTATATTACACGAAAAGAGTCAGCAACTGTTGCCAAATAACCAAGCTGCAATAACACTTTATAAAACACCAAATCCAAGACAAGAATAAATACCAGCTGCTACAAACCAGAGAAACAGGCAACACATGTAAAAGTTACTCTGAGTTAAGCAAGAAGAAGAGTGAAAGGGAAGACCGCAACCTGATCACATCTTCCTGGAGGCAATCAGAAAACATAAAAAAATACCAAAATACATACTTAATTAATTATTAGGGCCACAGATAAGCATTAAACATGTCCAAGAAGCAAAAGCAGATGACCATATCGGCACATGTCCAGAAAAAAAA
>NW_006408819.1:1313758-1318116 GCF_000296735.1 Chrysochloris asiatica
ACAGAGATGCCTCAGATAGAGACAGAGACGACGACGTGGAGTGATGAAGCACTGGTCTACCCAGAGAAACAGAGATGCCTCAGATAGAGACAGAGGCGACGACGTGGAGTGATGAAGCACTGGTGACTTTGGACCCAGAGAGGGAAAGGGACTGTGGGCCGAAAACTGGGGGGGTGGGGGGGAAGGCAGGGGGAAATGTAGGGCGTGGGTTTCTAGGATATACCCTTTGGTTGGTTGATGATGCATGGAGGGGTTTGGAACCATGGCGATGAGATGTTATAAGATGGAATGAATGTAAGACTAAAGTTCTCCCATGTAAACTATCATATAATTCACAATAAAACATTAAAACCAAAACAAACAAACAAAAAAAACCTTCCCAACCTATGGATTCTCCTTTTGCTCTTTTGGTGCTGTATTTAAGTTTTAGGAAGTCTCAGTCATCTACTTTGCCTTCTGCTGTTTGTGTCTTTTAGGTTATTATTTTTTTATGTTTTATTGTGAAGTATGTGATAGTTTACATGGGAGAACATTAGATTTACATTCATCCTATCGTATATTATTACGATGTGCATCATCAACCAACCACAGGGTTTAGCCTGCAAGGCTGTCCCCTGGTCGTCAGCAAACAGCCCCTGTCCCTCTCTGGGTCTAGATCCCCCAGCTGCTCCATCTATCCACATCATCATCTGTACCTCCATTTCTGGTGTCACTGTTTTTCTGGGTAGGGTCCTGCATTCCGCTGCTCTCCCTTGATGGTCCCAGGGACCTCTGCTCCTGTACTGCAAAGTCAATCACTCCCCTCCTTTTGCTACAAAACATTTACCTTTACATTTCCAACCCTCACAGCCAGTCCTGATATTAATTATTCATTATTATACCACATGAGTACTATCCCTATTTCCTTTCATCTGTCCTGCCCAGGCAGATTGGATACTACTCAGTGGAGATCTACCTTCCTCTGTGCAATCTGAATCTAGGCTACCTTTTGAAAGCTTGTAAGCCAGTCAATTCTTGCCTTTATAGCCCCTCCCCCCCATTTGGGGCAGTCAATGTCCAAATTGCTGATCCCTGTCTACTCTGTGTATTGAGGGTGTATGAATGGCCCTTGCTGTAGAGTTTTGCTTCATCTTTTGAGCAACTGTATCCATAGGATAGGTCAAGTTCATCAAATTGTATCAGATTGCTCTTTTTTTTCTCTTCTTTCTTCTTCTAGTTGAGCTCTAATCATCCAGTCATTGAAGCCAGGTCAAGTGGGTATTATGTGGAAGTGTGGGTGTTCTCTACTTATCAGCTGGACACTTCATTCTCTACTCTAGTCCTCTGTGGTTATGTCATTGATTCTGGGCCTAGGAGACCCAAGTCTTGTGATACTGCTGGCCAACCAGGTCTCCACCTGGGTTTACAGGAGTCTATTGACCAGAAGAATTGCGGGATGACATCAAGAACATTATACATGAAGAAAGCAAAAAGTCATTAAAAAGACAACAAAGCAGGAAAAGATCAAAATAGATGTCAGAAGAGACACTGAAACTTGCTCTCCAGCATAGTGATGCTAAAGCAAATGGAAGAAATGAGGAGGTCCAAGAGCTAATCAGAAAATTGCAAAGATCAGCTCTAGAAGATAAAGCCAATTATTACAACAAAATGGACAAAAATCTGGAGTCAGAAAACCAAAAAAGGAAGAACATGCTCAGCATTTCTCAAGCTGGGGGAACTGAAGAAAAAATTCAAGCCTCAACTTTCGCTAGTGAAAGACTCTCTTGACAAATTACAGAATGATGCAGAAAGCATACACAGAGTCACTGTACCAAAAGGAAATGGTTCATGCTCAACCATTTCAAGAGGTAGCATATGATCAAGAACCAATGACACTGAAGAAGGAGGTACAATGTGCATTGAAGGAGTTGGCAAAGAACAAGGCACCAGGAATTAAGGGGATAAAAATTGAAATCTTTTAAAAAAGTGAGGTGGCACAGGAGGCACTCACTCATCTCTGTCAAGAAACTTGGAAGACAACTATCTGGCCGACTGATTGGAAGAGATCCATATTTGTGTTCATTCCAAAGAGAGGTGACCCAACAGAATGTGGAAATCATCGCACATGATACCCTATGCAAGTAAAGTTTTGTTAAAGGTAAATAGAGAAACAGCTGCAAGCATACATTGGCAGAGAACTTCCAGAGGTTCAAGTCAGATTCAGAAGAGGCCGTGGAATGAGGGATATCAATGCTGATGTCTGATGTATCTTGGATGAAAGCAGAAAACATCAGAAAGATGTTTCCCTGTGCTTTATTGACTATGCAAATGCTTTTGATTGTGTGGATCATGACAAGTTATAGACAACATTATGAAGTATAAGTATTCCAGAACACTTAATTGTGCGCATGAGGAATTTGTACATGGACCAAGAGGCAGTTGTTCGAACAGAACATGGGAACACTGAATAGTTTAAAATTATGAAAGGTGTGCAACAAGGTTGTATTCTTTAACCATATTTATTCATCCTGTATGCTGAGCAAATAATCCAAGAAGTTGAGTTATATGAAGGAAAATCTTGCATCAAGATTGGAGGAAGATTCATTAACAATCTGCGATATGCAGATGATACAGCCTTGCTTGATGAAAGTGAAGAGGACTTAAAACGTTTACTGATGAAGATCAAAGAGCACAGCCTTCAGTATGGATTACATCTCAATGTAAAGGAAACAAAAATCTTCACCACAGGACCAATAAACAACATTCTTATCAATGGAGAAACGATTGAAATTGTCAAGGACTTGATTCTTCTTGGATCAACTATCAACACTCATGAAAGCAGCAGTCAAGAAATCACACGACATATTTCAGTAGGCAAATCTGCTGCACAAGACCTTTTTAAGTGCTGAAGAGCATAGATATCAGCTTGAGGACTAAGGTGTGCCTGACCCAAAACATGGTATTTTCAATAACCTCATTGCATGTGAAAGCTGAACAATGAATAAGGAAGACTGTAGAAGAATTGATGCTTTTGAGTTATGGTGTTGGAGGAGAATATTGAAAATGCTATGGGCTGCCAAAAGAACCAACAGATATGTGTTGGAAGAAGTGCAGCCAGAGTGCTTTTTATAGGCCAAGATGGCCAAACTTCGTCTCTCATACTTACAACATATTTTCAGGAGGGACTGGTCGCTGGAGAAAGATATCATGTTTGGTAAGATGGATGGTCAGAGAAAAAGAGGAAGTCCCCCAAAGAGATGGATTGACCAAGTGGCAGCATCGATGGACTCAAGCATGGCAACAGTAGTGAGGTTGGCCCAGGATTGGGCAGTGTTCCGTTCTGCTGTGCATAAGGTCTCTATTGAGTCGATACAGACTCGATGACACCTAACAACAACAGCAACATTGAACGTGGTAGGACTTAGCTTGCAGTTTCATTGCTGCTTTTCCCTCACTTCCCCTTATCTGCGACCAACATGGTCACCAGTCAGAGCACATGTCTGCAGGTGAATTCCCATTGAAGCTTACTCTTGGAAGGGGGTTTACCCTGAGGGGACCCGACTGCTTGTCTTGATGTTTCCTGGGTGAGCAACGTGCTTGTTCTTGTAGTAATCAGTTCGATTGCCATTATTGTTTTGTATTTTTCCTGTAGGTTTTTCTTTCAAGAAGTATCCTCTGTTCTTCTAGCAACTCCAGGTTGGTCTGCTTGCCCTTTCAAGTGGAAATTTCCTACCTCAAAAGATTCTGGATGGGGTTCAGGATTCCACGTATAGTCTTATGCAAAGCAGAGGCTTCACAGGAAGCCTCCTTCACTGGGCAAGTTGTAGCCCCATTTTAGCTATTCCAATCAGTATGCTGAGCATGTAATCTGAGAAACTGGGTTTTATGAAGAAAAACATGGCATCAGGATTGGAGGAAGACTCATTAACAACCTGAGATATGCAGATGATACAACCTTTATTGCTGAAAGTAATGAGGACTTGAAACACTTTCTGATGAAGATCAAAGAGCACAGCCTTTGGTATGAATTGCATCTCAATGTAAAGAAAGCAAAAATCCTCACCACTGGACCAATAAACAACATTATAATCAATGGAGAAAGGATTGAAATTGTCAAGTACTTCTTTCTTCTTTGATCAACCATCAACACTCATGGAAGCAGTAGTTGATATATCAGACGATGTATTAGGCAAATCTGTTGCACAAGACCTTTTTAAGTGTTAAAGAGCAAAGATGTCAGCTTGAAGATTAACGTGCGCCTGACCCAAGCCATGGTATTTTCAATAACCTCATATGCATGTGAAAGCTGAACAGTGAATAAGGAAGACGGTAGAAGAATTGATGCTTTTGAGTTATGGTATTGGAGGAGAATATTGAAA